>NW_024718763.1:0-16058 GCF_018991925.1 Homarus americanus
AATATTCTAAAATCATTTGAACATTTTCTAAAAGCCATTTGAACAAGTTATAATCAAGATATCAAATTTTGGTTAACAGATCCTTAAGCAGCACATTCAGGAGTACCTATACTGAAATTTTGAACAAAATCCATTTTTTGGCCGAAAATGACAAAAATTGTAAGTCTATAGCCTTAAAAGATTTTTGGCCAAAAAATACGTTTTCTCTCTGAACTAAAATTTAATGTGCCTAACTATTTAAGTACATCCAGAATAATACACAAGCACCAAGAAATGACCTCGAAAACCCATAAGTGGCGAGTAATTAGCATTGCAAAAGTAATTAAAATATTCTAAAAATCATTTGAACATTTTCTAAAAGCCATTTGAACAAGTTATAATCAAGATATCAAATTTTGGTTAACCAGATCCTTAAGCAGCACATTCAGGAGTACCTATACTGAAATTTGAACAAATCCATTTTTGGGCCGAAATGACCAAAAATTTTTAAGTCTAAAGCCAGCAAGGATTTTGTTAAAATACGTTCTCTCTACAGACTAAAATTTAATGTACTAACTATTTAGGAAATGCATCAGAATAATACAAGCACCAAGAAATGATGACCTCGAAAACCCCTAAGTGGCGAGAGAGTAATTAGCATTGCAAAGTAATTAAAATATTCTAAAATCATTTGAACATTTTCTAAAAGCCATTTGAACAAGTTATAATCAAGATATCAAATTTTGGTTAACAGATCCTTAACTTAAGCACATTCAGGAGTACCTATACTGAAATTTTGAACAAAATCCATTTGTGGACGAAATGCCAAAAATTGTAAGGCTTACCCCTTACAGAATTTTTGGCCAAAAAATACTTTTTCTCTCTGAACTAAAATTTAATGTGCCTAATTATTTAAGTACATCAAGAATAATACACAAGCACAAAGAAATGACCTCGAAAATCCATAAGTGGCGAGTAATTAGCATTGCAAAAGTAATTAAAATATTCTAAAAATCATTTGAACATTTTCTAAAAGCCATTTGAACAAGTTATAATCAAGATATCAAATTTTGGTTAACAGATCCTTAAGCAGCACATTCAGGAGTACCTATACTGAAATTTTGAAAATCCATTTTTTGGCCGAAATGACAAAAATTGTAAGTCTAAAGCCTTAAAGGATTTTTGGCCAAAAATAATTTTTCTCTCTGAACTAAAATTTAATGTGCCTAACTATTTAAGTACATCCAGAATAATACACAAGCACCAAGAAATGACCTCGAAAACCCATAAGTGGCGAGTAGTAAGCATTGCAAAAGTAATTAAAATATTCTAAAAATCATTTGAACATTTTCTAAAAGCCATTTGAACAAGTTATAATCAAGATATCAAATTTTGGTTAACAGATCCTTAAGCAGCACATTCAGGAGTACCTATACTGAAATTTTGAACAAATCCATTTGTGGACGAAATGCCAAAAATTGTAAGGCTTACCCCTTACAGAATTTTTGGCCAAAAATACTTTTTCTCTCTGAACTAAAATTTAATGTGCCTAACTATTTAAGTACATCCAGAATAATACACAAGCACCAAGAAATGACCTCGAAAACCCATAAGTGGCGAGTAATTAGCATTGCAAAAGTAATTAAAATATTCTAAAAATCATTTGAACATTTTCTAAAAGCCATTTGAACAAGTTATAATCAAGATATCAAATTTTGGTTAACAGATCCTTAAGCAGCACATTCAGGAGTACCTATACTGAAATTTTGAACAAAATCCATTTTTTGGCCGAAATGACGAAAATTGTAAGTCTAAAGCCTTAAAGGATTTTTGGCCAAAAATACGTTTTCTCTCTGCCTGAAAAGTGCAGCCTGCAACTCAAATAAAAGTGTTTTTTCCCTGCCCCCTAACGGCTCTGCTCTGTGCATGCTGCTGCCCTGGACTACCGCTCCCCTGGACTGCTCTGTGCTTGCTGCCCTGGCCTGCAAATTTATAGAGCCATTAAGTTTCCATTAATAAATGTCTAAATGTCATTACGTCTTTATTAACCTTTTCCAGCATTTACAATATTTTCAACTTTTACAGAAAATTGACTAAGTTCAGCTTCAGATTTTGAAGCAAAATAATTTAATGTAATACTTGAAAAAATATCTTAATTCATAATATACAAATATAATATACAAATGAAAAATATATATAAACTTGAAAAATAAACAATATATAAATAATATATATATATATATACTGTATATATAAATAAAAAAATATAAAATATAAAAAAATATATATAAATAAAATATATAAATAAAAAAATATAAATAAATAAAATATAATTAAATAAAAAAATATAAAATAAAATATATATTAAAAAATATATATAAATAAAATATATAAATAAAAATATATAAATAAAATATATAAAATAAAATAAATAACTAAAATAACCTAAAAACCTGAAAAAAATAGCTAAAAATATGAAAAAATAGCTAAAAATATGAAAAAATAGCTAAAAATATGAAAAAATTGGCATTTTTTTTATGAAAAAATGGCTAAAAATTGCAAAATTTGAGCAAAAAAATTTCCCGTTTTTTACCCTTAAGTGTTTTTTGAGTTTGCCATTGCCAGGACTAACGTTGAAAAAATTTGGTAAAAGATAATCGGAAGCGTCTCCGGAGGAAGGCCTTCAAATTATCATTCACCAATAATATAAAAAAATACAAGCATAATGGAATACCTGGCCGTGGGAAGAGTAACTCAGTAGGGGCCCAGTGAGTTACTCTCCCCACGTCCAGGTAGTCCGTTATGCCTTATAATACACAGATGCCAAGCTGGAGCTCGTAAGAATGGCACAAATGTTTTACCTCTAAAACCACACAAAAATTTATTACTCAAAATATGCCCAGGAATAATTTTGGCCATTTTTGGACTTAGAATATTTTTAAACAATGAATTTTTGGACTTAGAATAAATTTTGGACTTAGAATACTTTAAACGATGAATTTTTGGACTTGGAATATTTTAAATGATGAATGTTTAGACTTAAATATTTTAAATGATGAATTTTTGGACTTTCATTGAATAAGATCGCTGCAATTCGTACTTCGGTTTAATTCGTATGTTTCTCAAAAAATTAATTGAGCGATTTGAATTTGGAATGAATATGAAATAACTGAGTGGTTCAAAAAGTTGCCTTGGCTGTCATATACAATATTATATTTATAATTATTGTGCAAATATAAATAGTTATAAAATGTACAGTACTTACAATATTAAAGTAAATAATACAGTAATAAATAATGAGAGGTGAGATCGTAGATGATATTCCATAAGTGTAACGGCCACACTGGTAAATGAAGTAAAAACCCTCTTTGGAGAAATATAAGATGAAATTTTGGAGCTGATTTGACTATTGTGCATATTTTATCAGATGAGAAGAGATGCCCCGCCCCCTCCTCAAGAGTTACACCTGATTGGCTGTTGCAAATCTGTCAGATTTCCTCCTGAAGTAATGATGTAGCTATTTCTAAATGAGTTTATTCATAATGACCATTTCTGACGAGAAAGACATTTAGCTAAATTATTTAAAGATTCATACATTAATTATATCAAACATAAACATGTAGGAAGTTTATCAGAAATATTATACAAGAATTAACTGTTAAACTCTGGTGGCAAATTGACGCTTTCGGAGGACGCATTTAATATATACTTATTTTTACCCGCAATAATACACAAATTACGTATCTCTTCTCAGATGGGATAAAACACACTATAGGTCCCTCTTCTGCCAACTAACACAACAAAACAAGGGAGAAATACATAGAACAAAGGAAAAGTCTCCTGAGTTAGGTAGGTTGGGGATTAATCTTCTTGATGAGAGCAGTGGACCCCAGACCTGATCCTCAATACTATTACACTTTCTGAATATCATCCACATATTATCAGTTCACCTCACAATGTGCAGTAAGTCTTACAGTTATTTATTACTGTATTATTTACTTTATTATTACTGTTTGTGCACTTAAAAAATATTTGTTTGCACAGTAATTATAAATAAGATTATTTTGTGTGGCAGTCAAGGCATGGTAACTGAGTATGTTTGTTGGTTGGAATAATGAGGAACAATCTGAACAGAAAACGAACAAATAATTGAACAAAAAGATTGAGAAAGTGTGGAATAATGTCAAAATATTCGGAACTCGGTTAATTTGTATTTTCAGTAATTCGGTGGACCACAAACGGCACTATACTCTCATTGATTTGACAAAAGAGACTCTGCGTCACTCAAATTACCGAAAATACGAATTAACCGAGTTTCGAATATTTTGATATTACTCGACAATTCCTAAATTTTTTGTGTTCAATTACTGTATTCATTTGTTTTCTGTTCAGATTGTTCCTCATCATTCCAACCAACAAACATACTCAGGTACTATAGTAGCACCGACATTTCTTTACAACCTATCCTCATGTCATTCTTTGCCTACCTGTAACTCCCCTCCCCTCCACATTCATTTGTGTATCTCTTAACCCAGTTAGTTTCCTCCTTTCTCTCCTGAACCATCTCAGTTTAGCCTCCAGGTACTGTACTTCTCTCTGTTGCCAACCATCTTCCACATCTCACACAATCTTCTTTTCTCTTTTTATCTCTCTTTCCACTTCATCATTCCCGCCATCAACCACACTCAACGGAACATCTTTTATTATGGCCCAGCGTCTTGGTACACTGCCCCTCACTGGCTGCTTCCTAGCCTCTCAACTCATAAGAAAATGCTTCTTTTACATTCAGTTCCTTCACAATTCCCACACTCTCCTTCTTGGAACATCCACCTTCTTCCTCTCCCTCCATCTTTAAGTAACACACACACACACAAGCAACCTGTTCTAATTTCCTGACCAAAATGTAGCCAATCTGGGTTTCTGTGCCACCTGCCTTAGGCCTACACGGTCAGCCTACTTGCCCTATTCTTAAACACATGTTACATACCATCCCCAAACTCAAGTGTTCTTTCACCTTCAGTATTCCTTATTCCAAAGCCTTTCCCACCACGCACACCTTCATAACCCAGCGCGACAAATTTGGACAATAAAAATAGTTTGTTTAAACGGAGATCACTACACAATAAACTGCATCTCCTAAAACAACATTAACTGCCACGACTATAACAGAATAATTGCCGCTCAAGTCACTCGACAGATTTTACGGCAACATTAAATGACGCCGAACTAATGAGATAGAATTCCTAAACGAACAATAAAATGTATTTATGGCTTAGTTTAACCTAAATGGTAAATATATGTAAAGTACCTGAACGGTTCAACAGTCTCACTAAATCACATTAATTCTAAAGTCCTTAAAAACAATTTTGTTCCTTAATTTCAAATCATATTGTGATGGAATTCTAAGTCCTGGTAAAATTAAAATATAAATTTAGCCAAATTATACCTGGATAAACAGTGATAAATAAAGGTGTTGTGGTTTATAATTAAAATAAGACAAATTGTTAATCTTCCAGAGCCACAGCTAAACACCTCAGTTTAAAATTGACCTCCACCTCACACTACAACAGAGTAACACCTGTGATGAAACAACATTATCAGGGAAAAGATCAACATATTTACATACACTAGACTACTTTAGATAGATAGATATATAATTATTATGTAAACTTATCACATAAGCTTACAATTGGTTCAACCTGCATATAGACAATGTAGGTATACAGTTCAGCATGTATATAGCTAATACAGGTATACAGTTCACCATGTATATAGACAATACTGTATAGGTATACAGTTCAGTATATTGTATTAGCCTCTCACATTAATATTATATAAATATGAGCTAAGGACATATATTCATTATATACATTCTATCACCCAGACTATTGAGCATACAGCGACATAAACATGTGTTCTGTCACACCTCCTAGGGTGCACAGCCCATAAACATTTCTTCTGTCACACCTCCTAGGGTGCACAGCCCATAAACATTTGTTCTGCCACACCTCCTAGGGTGTACAGCCCATAAACATTTGTTCTGTCACACCTCCTAGGGTGTACAGCCCATAAACATTTGTTCTGTCACACCTCCTAGGGTGTACAGCCCATAAACATTTGTTCTGTCACACCTCCTAGGGTGTACAGCCCATAAACATTTGTTCTGTCACACCTCCTAGGGTGCACAGCCCATAAACATTTGTTCTGCCACACCTCCTAGGGTGTACAGCCCATAAACATTTGTTCTGTCACACCTCCTAGGCCCCATTGTTCACAATGTACAGCCCTTTGATGTCACACAGCCTACCTGGGGTTGTACACCTACAGCTAACATTAAACATTTTCTTCTGTCACACCTCCTAGGGTGTACAGCCCATAAACATTTGTTCTGTCACACCTCCTAGGGTGTACAGCCCATAAACATTTGTTCTGTCACACCTCCTAGGGTGTACAGCCCATAAACATTTCTTCTGTCACACCTCCTAGGGTGTACAGCCCATTAAACTGCAGACTCAACCCTCAGTGTGTGGTAGGTTGTTTAATTAATGACCTGTTGAAGTGTGATTACTGTCCAGTCACTTGACTCAAGAGAGTTCAGCCCAGTTCACAGCCCGACACGATGCCCTAAAGTCGGGTGTCGTGAGACCAGCTCTCCGGGCTGTACCTCGCTCTAAATATATCAGCTAATAACAAGCCAATAGCTAATGCTCATTAGTCTATCGATACTAAATAATTGTACAGACATTACTACCCAATATAACTATTAAATCAGCATGTGTGTTTACATTAAACCAAGGAACAACGAGTGAAGAGAACATTACCCGTGTGTCTTGCTTAACTTACAAGCTAAGATAATTACAAGTACAACCCAGGACAGCTGTGACGATTTAAACTATCTACGACTGTATCAAAGGTGACATGACGTGAGATGACCCTATATCTCGCTCAGCTGTATCAAAGGTGACATGACGTGAGAAGACCATATATCTCACTCAGCTGCATCAAAGGTGACATGACGTGAGAAGACCATATATCTCACTCAGCTGCATCAAAGGTGACATGACGTGAGATGACCCTATATCTCACTCAGCTGCATCAAAGGTGACATGACGTGAGAAGACCATATATCTCACTCAGCTGCATCAAAGGTAACATGACGTGAGATGACCCTATATCTCACTCAGCTGTATCAAAGGTGACATGACGTGAGATGACCCTATATCTCACTCAGCTGTATCAAAGGTGAGATGACGTGAGATGACCCTATATACTCACTCCAGCTGTATCAAAAGGTGACATGACGTGAGGAATGACCCTATATCTCCCACTCAGCTGTATCAAAAAACATGACGTGGGAATTGACCCTATATCTCACTCAGCTGTATCAAAGGTAACATGACGTGAGATGACCCTATATCTCACTCAGCTGCATCAAAGGTAACATGACGTGAGATGACCCTATATCTCACTCGGCTGCATCAAAGGTGACATGACGTGAGATGACCCTATATCTCACTCGGCTGCATCAAAGGTGACATGACGTGAGATGACCCTATATCTCACTCAGCTGCATCAAAGGTGACATGACGTGAGATGACCCTATATCTCACTCAGCTGTATCAAAGGTGACATGACGTGAGATGACCCTATATCTCACTCAGCTGTATCAAAGGTGACATGACGTGAGATGACCCTATATCTCACTCAGCTGTATCAAAGGTAACATGACGTGAGATGACCCTATATCTCACTCAGCTGTATCAAAGGTGACATGACGTGAGATGACCCTATATCTCACTCAGCTGTATCAAAGGTGACATGACGTGAGATGACCCTATATCTCACTCGGCTGCATCAAAGGTACCAGCGACTAACCTACACTCGTTCAGGCAAGTGTTAACAAGTGAGATAGTTTGGTATCTTACCACAGCTAAAACAATATAGACAACCCAGGTATACAGTTCACCATGTATATAGACAACACAGGTATACAGTTCAGTATATATTGTGGAAAATGTATAATTCCATGTAATAATTAAGAATTGTAAATAAAACCTGGTAACAATCTGCCCAGTGGAGCCTTGAAGCAACTATCCTCATTTACTCAGTGAGCATTATAGAGGAACAGTCCTTTGTGTTCCTGACCTGCATCTGATAATGGCTGAACCACATCATCAAGGTCAAAAGTAAGTAATAATAAATGGCCGTTATAAACCATCAAGTGCCGTTGAGGACGTCTGTGTTGTGGCCTTCTGAATCCTGCCAAGTTAAACCTTTTAAGGAAGGTCTTCACTCCCTGCAGTAGTTTGTAACAGGTGGGTCAGACCTGCACAGTACCACACCACCGACTTAATGCCAAAATATTTATCATTGTCACCTCAGAGATCCACTACATCCTCACACAATAATAATTCTTGGCTTTTACACAATAAAGGCCAGAGGAGAGATGGAGTGGCAAGAGAAGGCCGCCTTATAGTTGTGTGTGATCAAGACTCATTCATCAGTGGCATAAATGTTAAAGCTCACTATGGCCGAGTCAACATTAAATTAGGATTCACGTAGCGACGTCGTAATTACCAGTAATGAGCCGTTTGGGCAGTTGGTCTGTTAAAACTGTACAGTATGGGAGGAAACTGTAGTATTGTACCTGCAGAAAACCTGCCATGTTTGTTAGTGAGGGTAACATCTGTCCCAGGCTGGGGAATGAACCCAGGACACTGTAATGCACCACTAAAGATATACAACTCCTGATGTATCTGAGAGACAATCACCAGTGTTTTGGTATAAAAACAATAAACAATATTTTCATGGTTCTATATCACTAAAGTGGTCTAGTTGCTGAATATATTGGACATTTTCCTGCAAATATTTGTATTCCAGGTATTAATCACATGCATTGTCAACTGTCTATCATGGTTAGCACAGTAGTTCTGTCTACAGTACATATAAGACAGACATACTGTAGACAGATGGGCAGAAAGATGTAGAGAGATAGACTGAGAGATATACCATATTTCCCACCATATAAGACATATTTTTTTTATTACGTCGGCAGGAGTCAGCCCACGAGGGGGGAGCACACCCGTCTCCTACATCTTTAGTGAAACAATTGTCAAATGGCAAGGAAGTATTTTTTCCTCCCTTTTATTTATTATTATTATTTTTATTCGTTCCTCACATTTACGGAGGAATACATTAGACTGCAGAGGGATAAAGACGCCACACTTATCCACACATTCTTGAAATTCAATGACGTGGTTGTGTGAAATGGTTTGCAGAGTAAAATCCGTGAACTTTTCTGGGACTATACAGTAAACCTTTCATGCTATATCAGTGGTTGCCTTTAATATGGTGAGAAATACAGTACAGTAGTATAGATAGATAGACTGAAAGTTAGACAGAAAGATAAAACAGAATCATCATCACCATCCAAATCATACAGCCATTTTCCACACCATCTCTTGCAGTCTGTCTTGTCAGGTTCTAAGATCATTTCTTACAATCTCTCCCCATGTCATTCTTGGCCTACCTACCACTGGCTCTCCTCCTAACCACATTTATTGTAGAATCATGCACCACATAACCCAGCTGGTCTCATCCATTCTCTCCACAGGCCTGATCTCAGTCTACTTTTTCGTAAATCTTGGCCGATACTCTCAATACCCAGCCGTCCTCTTACCTCTGAGCGGGGATTCTTATCTTTCAGCGTCACAGTACACATCCACCTCACCATTCTCATTTCAGCTCACTCAAGACTGCATATGTCACCCTCTTTAACTGCCCATATTTTCACGGATAAATAACACCACACTTCTCACACTAGTTGTATACATTTTTCCTTTCATGTGATGGGAAAGTCCTCTTGCTGACAATAAAGACAACAGTTCCCTAATCTTCCTCCAGCCATTTCTGACTCTTAACAATGAACAGAACCCTCTCCAGCACTGATCTTGTCACCCAGGCAGCAGAACTCATCCATGACTCACAACACAGCAGCCTTCAGCACCCCCTCCAGCACTGATCACGTTACCCAGGCAGCAGAACTCATCCATCATCCATGACTCACAATACAGCAGCCTTCAGCACCCCCTCCAGCACTGATCACGTCATCCAGGCAGCAGAACTCATCCACACAGTCCAGGGATAATCTTCAGTGTTGAGTTTCTTCAATCTTGCTGTGGACACATATTTACCTGCACATACATAACACTTACAGTCAGCAACATCCAGCAGTCTGCCATCCACTCCACTGTACCTCTTGTGTACACACCTTCCTCACTCACTGTACCTCTTGTGTACCCACCTTCCTCACTCACTGTACCTCTTGTGTACCCACCTTCCTCACTCACTGTACCTCTTGTGTACCCACCTTCCTCACTCACTGTCAATATCTTTCTTACTGATAGCATAGATATAGATAAGACAGATACTTGTATATATAAAGACAGTCTGACAGATGATATAGATACCAAACAGACAGACTGACTGACTGACATACAGGTATTGAAAGACTGATAGAAAGATATAGAAACACAGAGGATAAAGATAGACAGTTAGACAGACATAAAGACATACTTGTAGCAGCAGAGTCTCCATGATCCAGTTGTTAATTTCTCAAGGGTTTAGTCGTTAACTCATCTGTAACAAACAAACAAAAACATTTAATATACACAACAGTTTATGATAAAAATATGTCCATAAATTAATAGTTATTCAGTACAGCAGTTGTTTGTTTTCCAATGTCGTATGTTTCCATTAGAACAGTATTGCTCACACCACATTCTAGTTTCTTAATTATTTCAAGTTTGTCACTCAATTTCAACGAGTTATTCTTTCTCTTCACACAACGAAGTTTATCACATATAGGAGCCATTATCATGGGCTTGTACAGTACTCTGTAAATGGAAAGAGTAAGACTCAAAATAATGTTATGTTACACCGGTATTCTATTCATACTGTGCTTGATATAATGCATTCACGGAAATGTAATATTTTTGCTGAAATGGCGTACGTATCACAGTGGAAAGTTGGATAAAATCGTGACGAAAACAATGACTTAATCTTTCTTTCGTTCAAAAGATGTTACCGTAATCCCTTTTCGAATGGTTTTCAGTTAAAAAACTGTTGTATTACAATAATATTCTATCCTAATTGACTTGAATAAATACTACGATACCATATTTCTGAATATTTTCATTAAAACCCATCAAAATCATTTTCCTTGTCATCGTCTGCAGCACCAAACAGCTTCTCCCAGTCCTCTCCTTGAACGGGGCTAGAGGGTACGTGTTTTTCGAATCGTTTTCAGTTAAAAAACTATTACATCACACGTATATTTTACTTAAACTGCGCCCGAATGAATATATTCTTGGAAATAAATAGTGTTGCTGAAACGTGATGTATTTCAATGTAAATTAGGATAAAAATACATGACGAAAACAAAAGACTTTACCTAAGCTTCCGATGTTCTTAAGATGTTACTCGTTTTTATAATAGTTTTCGGATGAAATTCTGTTATATTACAATGATATTCTATTCATACTGTGCTTGATATAATACATGTAATAGTTTTTTAACTGAAAACGATTCGAAAAACACGTACCCTCTAGCCCTGTTCAAGGAGAAGACTGGGAGGAGCTCTTTGGTGCTTAAGACGATGACAATGAAATAGATTTTGATGGATTTTAATGAAAATATTCAGAAATATGGTATCGTAGTACTTATTTAAGTGAATTAGGATAGAATATTATTGTAATACAACAGTAGTGACGACGTGGAGGAGGCGGAGGCATAGAGCGGGGAGGTGCGGTGACTGGCGGCAGCAGGGACGAGTGGGGATGCCAGCCAGTACATTACGGATGTACAGTATTAATTGATTTTATAGCTCTTTTTGCATTTTAATATTAAATACCGTACATTACGTTTCAACAAAACTACTATTTATTTCTGAGAATATGGAAATGTAATATTTTTGCTGAAATGACGTACATATTACAGTGGAAAGTGGGATAAAATTGTGACGAAAACAATGACGTTCGCTTTCTTTCGTTCAAAACACGTTACCGTAATCACTTTTCGAATGGTTTTCAGTTGTGGGATTATGAGGCTAATGATAGGATAGAATATTATTGTAATACGGTACGGTACAACAGTTTTTTAACTCAAAACCATTCGAAATGCGATTACGGTAAAATCTTTCGAACAACGAAAGAAAGCGAAAGTCATTGTTTTCGTCATGATTTTATCCCACTTTCCACTGTAATATGTACGTCATTTCAGCCAAAATATTACATTTTCATATTTATTTCTGAGAATATATTCATTCAGTCACAGTTAAGGTAAAATATACTTGTGATGTAATATTTTAATGAGAATATGGTATAGTAGTTTTCTTTTGTTTCAAATTTAATTAACAAAGATTGATGTTTCAAATGTAATGAACAAAAATTTATATACAGTATCTATAAATAAACTTTAAAAAATGAATACTTTGTTTTACATCGTCCTGTTGTACTGCGCACATCATTGTCATCCCTAAAAATCCCATCTAATTCATATTACGCTACATAACATTCAAATGCACAGCGCTTGTAGAACCCCAGAAAACGGGAAACATTGAGAAAGGACAACTCACCTACTCAAGGTTCCTAGACCCTGTGTTGTATTGTACCCAGGTATAGTTATATCATATCACGTGTATGTATTCATAGCATTAAGGATCACTCAGGGTAGGCATAAGATGAATGTTAAAGTCCAGTTGAGCCGGACTAGGGTACTGTAAGACTAAGTGTGGATCAGGGTTTGAAGGTCCTACTATTTACGTCTGTGAGCGTGGAGCGAACATAACTCCAACAGATATCATATGAAAATACATGAGAACAATGATCTGGAAAAAGGATAAATGTATCAGAACTATGTGAGGTGTTGACAGTGATCTAGAAACTATACTGGAAAGGAAATATCGTGTATGCGTCGGTATGAATTTAATACACCTCGTAGCCTCACGTGACATATACCCACGACAGGTACAGTGATCAGAGAATCTTATGTCTGTGTTCAAATAGTGCAATGTGTGAGAGGAGGATCCCTCATTACAGTTTTTAAGTGAAGTTGATACACCCCCGCCATGATCATTCGGCTTTGGTTTCAAGGCGCGCCATGTACCCGCCTCAGATGCCCCGTTGATATTAAAATCCCAGGCATTTAACCAAGCACTAGCAAACCAAGACCTGACCTTAGTGTGTAATTTAGGATTAATATATGTGTTTATAAGAAATGAGTGACAAGATACCGTGAAGTGTTCAGGTGAGAACCATAAGAAACAAAAGTGTAAATTGAGGATTGGAAACTGTAGGCCTATGTGACGAGAAGCGGCGGGAAGCCGGCCTTAGTCTTTCCCGTTCTGCCGTCACCACAGGTCAGTGTCCTAGCGGGCTATATCCCGCCCTACAAGTAAGGTTGATAAATAGCAGTTACTACAGTTTAAAGCTTTGCCGGATATATAAGTGTGATAGGGATGTGTTAAGGGGTGGGATAACCGCCCGTCAGGCATTATTTCTTAGTCTTTCCCGTTCTGCCGTCACCACAGGTGCCACGTGGTCGGGGTATCTTGCCGCCCGGCCGCCATTGTCTCCTTGAGCGCCACACCAGGTGGGGAATTACTCCCCACTATACCAGTCCACTATGAACCGGTGGATTCCCAGCGCACCACTCCACATGAATAGTCACAACTAAGGAGACCATGAGAAACTGCGGTCGTCACTTGGAGCGACCTATAATACCAGGCGTAGAAATAGTGCTGGTATGTCTCTAGGTGAAGCCCTCGTCTTTACCCACCGAGGGCGGTGTGCGAACGAGGTGCCCGTTGTGTATACCTAAAAGTCACAAGGAGTCACATACTTGCAGGTATGGAGTGTAACAGGTGTGTTGAGATGGTGCTACTATGTATGATAACCGACGGTGCTAAAATCCACACCAGTGGAACAGTCTGATGTGTTAAGGGATATTGTAAGAAGGAACGACCGAGATACGGCGTTCACCGATTGTTATGCAATAAGTGGGTGGATGACCCGCCAGTAATGTAGGAGTCTGGGGCCCAGCTGGGTAACCAAAATTCCGTTGTTCTTCTGAGGAAGGCCAATTCATGTATGTTGTTTTTACCAGTATGTTTTAGAAGGAATAAATCAATTAAGACATGTTATGGTTTCCCCCTTCTTTACCCTCATCGATCTGGTCAATGGAAAACCTAACCCAATGCCTAGTCCACTCTGCCTGCTACCTAACGAGCTACATGCTGTCCAGAGGGGGTCTGGTGGCAGCGACCCTTAGACATTAAGATTAGAGTTAAATTATCCCCTTAGATTTAGTGACCCCCAGATCTAGCAGTATACTGTGTGTACCATACCATGCATTTGGTTACTTTGGGCTTGCTATTATGATGCAAGAGATCTGCCCTGGCAGCTGTACCGACACTCACAGCCGGTGGTGTGTCGTTTCCATTGTTTACTGGTAGTTCCTGGTAAATATTTTTCAACCTAACGAAACTATTAGCCGTTTAGAGGTCAACCCCTAATTTTTTGCCAAATAATTTGGTCTTAAAAACTCGAACTACACACAGGTATACATGGTAAATAAGGACATGGGGGGGCCAGGGGTTTTTTAGGGGGGGGGGAGGCAAAAGTACACGGATTTTTAACATTCATGGGTATCTCTCTTACCTAACCCCCGTGTATGTTTAGGGCTGACTGTATGTATGCATGCATAAAACAAGTAGAGTATTAATAAACATGATGGTTCATGTGCTATAACAGGAACAGGTACTGCAGTAAGAGGTGTAGTATTACCTGGGCCTCGGCCATATCCTGCCAAACACTGTGCCTTTAACCTCTCCGAACCTCTTCGTTTTGACGATATAATCAAAGATAGCCGTTCTTTCCTCGTGGGAGTAGTATACATCTTTTCTGTAAAAGAAAACTTATGATAATATACTTTGTTTAATATTTGTTCACACAACTAAAAGGAATATCCTTCCTTCTTTAGGCATTTGCCTCCAGGTGTAATGTTAACCTACATCTATTGAGGATAAAATCTTTCACCTACAAATTGACAATAACACATTTGCTGTAATCAGACATATCTAGTTGCCTCAACCCCAACAATAACCGAACTTTTTCTCCCAAATTTTCTTATTATTGTGGACTAATACTGTAAAACAAGTTAATGATCACCAAAAACAGCACTCATCTTACACCCCCCTCATAAACCCCCCCAAAATAAAATAATAATAAAAAACTCATTTGCCTATCAGTATTTATCTTTCCGTCCCTATTATTAGCCAGAGATTTATAATATTGCTAAGTATAATAGTGTGAAATAATAAGGAAACACCACTATAAAGGTGCTCCTCTACTTAAGAACGTTCAAGAAAATTCCAGATAAAACAAACATTACCTAAGAGGAAAAGAGTGAGCCAGGTTTTAAGGCTGTATTAAAGGGTATAGCTGGGCTAAATATCCATCATCTTTTCAGTTTTTACAATAAGTTTGGTATCTACAGGAGTAAAGTTGGACTTACAAACAAGCCTCAAGAACATAACTCTTTCGCAAGTAGAGGAGCATCTGTACTTCATTTTTTTCTCAGCTGAGAAAAGATGCCCCGCCCCATGACTGTATTGCTCTAATTTTATCCAAAATTTTATTATAACATGCATATTATCTCGATATTACTACATATTAATTCACAGAAATAAACAAACATGTTGTCAGTGAAGAAGAACACTCACCTCAACCCAAGAAACAGGAAGTTTGCAAGTGTAAGTCCTGGACCCACTCTCCAGAGGATTTTTTCAAAGCACACTAAGTCTCGGTAATTTCCAGGAAGGTCACCTGCAACAAGAAAGTCTCTTTCAGAAACAGGTAATTAAACACAATTGAAATCTTAACTATAAAGTAGAAGGAGTGACGACAACTTGTTTCAGTTGCTCTCCACCCATAGCAGGAAAAGGCTGATATCATCATAATCATCTCCAACATTTCATGTCCATTTCCCACAGTTGTGTGCATAGCCATGATTACCTGATA
>NW_024718764.1:0-10270 GCF_018991925.1 Homarus americanus
TCATGACACTGAAGGGGTGCCCGGCCCTCACATCCCAGGTCATGGCACTAAAGGGGTGCCCGGCCGTCACACCCCGGGTCATGGTGCTGGAGGGGTGCCCGGCCCTCACACCCCGGATCATGTCACTGAATGGGTGCCCGGGCCTCACACCCCGGGTCATGTCACTGAAGGGATGCACAGTTCTCACACTCCTGGTCATGGCACTGAAGGGGTGTCTGGCCCTCACACCCCGGGCGATGGTGCTGGATTGGTGCCCGGCCCTCACACCCCGGGTCATGTCACTGAAGGGGTGCACAGTTCTCACACTCCTGGTCATGGTACTGAAGGGGTGCCTGGCCCTCACACCCCGGGCGATGGTGCTGAAGGTTTGCCCGGCCCTCACACCCCTGGTCATGTACTGAAATTGTTGCTCGGACCTCACACCCTGATTCATGGCACTGAAAGGGTGCCCGGCCATCACACCCCGGGCCATGGTGCTGGAGGGGTGTCAGGCCCTGACACACCTGGGTCATGACACTGAAGGGGTGCCCTGCCCTCACACCCCAGGCCATGGTGCTGGAGGGGTGCCCGTTCCTCACTCCCCGGGTCATGTCACTGAAAGGGTGCCCGGCCCTCATACTCCGGGTCATGTCACTGAAGAGGTGCCCAGCTCTCACACTCCGGGTCATGGAACTGAAGGGGTGCCTGGCCCTCACACCCGGGGTCATGGTGCTGAAGGGGTGCCCGGCCCTTACACCCCGGGTCATGTGAAGGGGTGCCCGGCCCTCACACCCCGTTTCCTAACACTGTAGGGGTGCCATGCCCCCACACCCCGTTTCATGGCACTGAAGTGGTGCCCGACCCTAACACCCCGGTTCATGTCACTTATGGGGTGCCCGGCCCTCACACCCCGGGTAATGGTGCTGTAGGGGTGCCCGGCCCTGACACCCCGGGTCATGTGAAGGGGTGCCCTGCCCTCACACCCTGGTTCAAAGCACTGTATGGGTGCCCGGCACTCACACTCCGTTTCATGGCACTTAAGGGGTGCCCGGCCCTCACACCCAGGTTCATGACACTGAAAGGGTGCCCGGCCCTCACACCCCGGGTCATGTCACTGAAGGGGTGCCCGGCCCTCACACCCCGGGTCATGGCACTGAAGGGGAGCCCGGCCCTCACATCCCGGGTCATGGCAATGAAGGGGTGCCGGGCCCTCACACCCCGGGTCTTGATGCTGAAGGGATGCCCGTCCCTCACACCCCGGGTCATGACACTGAAGGGGTGCGTGGCCCTCACATCCCGGGTCATGGTGCTGGAGGGGTGCCCGGCCCTCACACACCCGGGTCATGTCACTGAAAGGGTGCACGGCCCTCACACCCTGGGTCATGTCACTGAAAGGGTGCCCGGCCCTCACACCCCGGTTCATGTCACTGAAGGGGTGCACGGCCATGACACCCCGGGTCATGGACCTAAAGGGGTGCCCGGCCCTCACACCCAGGGTCATGGGGTTGAAGCGTTTCCCGGCCCTCACACAACGGGTCATGGTGCTGATGGGGTGCCCGGCCCTCACACCCCGATTCTTGGCATTGAAGGGGTGTCCGACCCTCACACCCCAGGTCATGTGAAGGGGTGTCCGGCCCTCACACCCCGGTTTGCAGCACTGTAGGGGTGCCCGGCCCTCACACCCCGTTTCATGGCACTGAAAGGGTGACCGGCCCTCACACCCCGGGTCATGTCACTGAAGGGGTGCACAGTTCGCACACTCCTGGTCATGGCACTGAAGGGGTGCCTGGCCCTCACACCCCGGGCGATGGTGCTGGATTGGTGCCCGGCCCTCACACCCCGGGTCATGGTTCTGAAGGGGTGCCCGGCCTCCGCCCCGATTCACCCAGCACAGTAGGTGCCCGGCCTCACACCCCGTTTCCTTGGCACTGAAGGGTGCCGGCCCTCACACCCCGATTCGTGACACTGAAGGGGTGCCAGCCCCTCACCAGGTCATCAGCACTGAAGGGTGCCCGGCCCTCACACCCCGGGTCAGGGGTTGTGGAGGGGGTGCCCGGCCCTCCACCCCGGGTCAAGTCACTGAAGGTGCCAGCCCTCACACCCAGGACATGTCCACTGAAAGGTGCCCAGCTCTCACCTCCCGGGTCATGATACTGAAGGGGGTGCCTGGCCTCACCCCAGGTGATGGTGCTGAAGGTGCCAGCCGCCACCCCCAGGTCGCCAGCCAGAAGGTGCCCTGCCCTCACACCCCGGTTCATAACACTGTGGGGTGCCCTGCCCCACACCCCGTTTCATGTCACTGAAGGAGTGCCCGGCCTAAACCCCAGTTCATGTCACTTATGGGGTGCCCGGCCCTCACACTCCAGGTCATGGTGCTGGAGGGTGCCCGGCCCTAACACCCCAGGTCATGTGAAGGGGTTCCCAGCCCTCACACCCAGGTTCATGACACTTAAAGGGAACCCGGCCCTCACCCACAGGTCTCATGTCACTGAAGGGAATTAATCCAGCCCTAAACACCCCGGGTCATGGCACTGTGAAGGGAGGCCAGCTCTCACACCCCGGGTCCTTAGCACTGAAGGGGTGCCAGTCCCTCCCACCCCAGGTCATGGTGCTGAAGGGGTGCCCGGCCCTCACACCCCGGGTCATGTCACTAAAGGGGTGCCCGGCCCTCACACCCCGGGTCATGTCACTGAAGGGGTGTCCGGCCCTCACACCCCGGGCCATGGTGCTGGATTGGTGCCCGGCCCTCACACCACGGGTCATGGTGCTGAAGCGGTGACCGGCCATCACACCCCGGGCCATGGTGCTGGAGGGGTGTCAGGCCCTGACACACCTGGGTCATGACACTGAAGGGGTGCCCGGCCCTCACACCCCAGGCCATGGTGCTGGAGGGGTGCCCGTTCCTCACTCCCCGGGTCATGTCACTGAAAGGGTGCCCGGCCCTCATACTCCGGGTCATGTCACTGAAGAGGTGCCCAGCTCTCACACTCCGGGTCATGGCACTGAAGGGGTGCCTGGCCCTCACACCCGGGGTCATGGTGTTGAAGGGGTGCCCGGCCCTTACACCCCGGGTCATGTGAAGGGGTGCCCGGCCCTCACACCCCGTTTCCTAACACTGTAGGGGTGCCATGCCCCCACACCCCGTTTCATGGCACTGAAGGGGTGCCCGGCCCTCACACCCCGGGTAATGGTGCTGTAGGGGTGCCCGGCCCTGACATCCCGGGTCATGTGAAGGGGTGCCCTGCCCTCACACCCTGGTTCAAAGCACTGTATGGGTGCCCGGCACTCACACTCCGTTTCATGGCATTTAGGGGTGCAGCCTCCCACCCAGGTTCATGACACTGAAGAGTGCCCGGCCCTCACACCCCGGGTCATGTCACTGAAAGGGGTGCCAGCCCTCTAACCAGATCGCATGGCACTGAAGGGGGAGCCCAGCCTCACATCAGGTCATGGCAATAGAAGAGGTTCAGGGCCCTCACCAGATGTCTTGGTGCTGAAGGGATGCCCGTCCCTCACATCCCGGGTCATGACACTGAAGGGGTCGTGGCCCTCACACCCCAGGTCATGGTGCTGGAGGGGTGCCTGGCCCTCACACACCCGGGTCATGTCACTGAAAGGGTGCCCGGCCCTCACACCCTGGGTCATGTCACTGAAAGGGTGCCCGTCCCTCACACCCCGGTTCATGTCACTGAAGGGGTGCACGGCCATGACACCCCGGGTCATGGACCTTTAGGGGTGCCCGGCCCTCACACCCAGGGTCATGGGGTTGAAGCGTTTCCCGGCCCTCACATACCGGGTCATGGTGCTGATGGGGTGCCCGGCCGTCACACCCCGATTCTTGGCATTGTAGGGGTGCCCGGCCCTCACACCCCGTTTCATGGCACTTAAGGGGTGCCCGGCCCTCACACCCAGGTTCATGACACTGAAAGCGTGCCCTGCCCTCACACCCCGGTTCATGTCACTGAAGGGGTGCACGGCCATGACACCCCGGGTCATGGACCTAAAGGGGTGCCCGGCCCTCACAGGTTCATGACACTGAAAGCGTGCAGCCCTGCACGGGTCATGTCACTGAAGGGGTGCCCGGCCCTCACACCCTGGGTCATGTCACTGAAAGGGTGCCCGGCCCTCACACCCCGGTTCATGTCACTGAAGGGGTGCACGGCCATGACACCCCGGGTCATAGACCCAAAGGGATGCCCGGCCCTCACACCCAGGGTCATGGGGTTGAAGCGTTTCCCGGCCCTCACACACCGGGTCATGGTGCTGATGTGGTGCACGGCCCTCACACCCTGGTTCAAAGCACTGTATGGGTGCCCGGCACTCACACTCCGTTTCATGGCACTTAAGGGGTGCCCGGCCCTCACACCCAGGTTCATGACACTGAAAGAGTGCCCGGCCCTCACACCCCGGGTCATGGCAATGAAGGGGTGCCGGGCCCTCACACCCCGGGTCTTGGTGCTGAAGGGATGCCCGTCCCTCACACCCCTGGTCATGACACTGAAGGGGTGCGTGGCCCTCACACCCCGGGTCATGGTCCTGGAGGGGTGCCCGGCGCCCACACACCCGGGTCATGTCACTGAAAGGGTGCCCAGCCCTCACACCCTGGGTCATGTCACTAAAAGGGTGCCCGGCCCTCACACCCCGGTTCATGTCACTGAAGGGGTGCACGGCCATGACACCCCGGGTCATGGACATAAAGGGGTGCCCGGCTCTCACACCCAGGGTCATGGGGTTGAAGCGTTTCCCGGCCCTCACACACCGGGTCATGGTGCTGATGGGGTGCCCGGCCCTCACACCCCGGTTCGCAGCACTGTAGGGGTGCCCGGCCCTCACACCCCGTTTCATGGCACTGAAAGGGTGCCCGGCCCTCACACCCTGATTCATGACACTGAAGGGGTGCCCGGCCCTCACACCCCGGTTCGCAGCACTGTAGGGGTGCCCGGCCCTCACACCCCGTTTCATGTCACTGAAAGGGTGACCGGCCCTCACACCCCGGGTCATGTCACTGAAGGGGTGCACAGTTCTCACACTCCTGGTCATGGCACTGAAGGGGTGCCTGGCCCTCACACCACGGGCGATGGTGCTGGATTGGTGCCCGGCCCTCACACCCCGGGTCATGGTTCTGAAGGGGTGCCCGGCCCTCACACCCCGATTCATGGCACTGAAAGGGTGCCCGGCCCTCACCCAGTTCGCGCTTGCTTTAGGGTGGCCCTCACACCCCGATTCGTGACACTGAAGGGGTGCCCGGCCCTCACCCCCCGGGTCATGGCACTGAAGGGGTGCCCGGCCCTCACACCCCGGGTCAGGGTGCTCGTGGGGTGCCCGGCGCTCACACCCTGGGTCATGTCACTGAAAGGGTGCCAGGCCCTCACACCCCGGATCATGTCACTGAAGGGGTGCCCAGCTCTCAAACTCCGGGTCATGATACTGAAGGGGTGCCTGGCCCTCACACCCCGGGTGATGGTGCTGAAGGAGTGCCCGGCCCTTACACCCCGGGTCATGTGAAAGGGTGCCCGGCCCTCACACCCCGGTTCATAACACTGTAGGGAATTTGCCCATCTCTCACACTCCGGGTCGCAATGCAGAAGGGTGCCTGGCCCTCACACCCCTGGTGATGGTGCTGAAGGGGTGCCCGGCCCTTACACCCCGGGTCATGTGAAGGGGTGCCAGACCCTCACACACCAGTTCATGACACTGAAAGGGAACCCGGCCCTCTCACCCCGGGTCATGTCACTGAAGGGGTGTCCAGCCCTCACACCCCGGGTCATGGCACTGAAGGGGAGCCCGGCTCTCACACCCCGGGCCATGGCACTGAAGGGGTGCCCGGCCCTCACACCCCGGGTCATAGTGCTGAAGGGGTGCCCGGCACTCACACCCCGGGTCATGTCACTGAAGGGGTGTCCGGCCCTCACACCCTGAGCCATGGTGCTGGATTGGTGCCCGGCCCTCACACCACGGGTCATGGTGCTGAAGGGGTGCCCGGCCATCATACCCCGATTCATGGCACTGAAAGGGCGCCCGGCCCACCACCCCAGTTCGCAACACTGCCAAGTGCCCGGCCCTCCCACCCCGTTCATGGCACTGAAAGGGCGCGGACCTCACACCCCGATTCGTTACGCAGAGGGGTGCCCGGCCCTCCCACCCCAGGTCATGGTGCTGGAGGTGCCAGCCTCACACACCCCGGGTCATGACACTGAAAATTTTCTCCCTCACACCCGGGTCATGTCCTGAAAAGGGGTGCCAACCCTCTACACTCGAGTCGCCCAGCACTGAAGGGGTGCCTGGCCCTCACACCCCGGGTCATGGTGCAGAAGGGGCGCCCGGCCCTTACACCCCGGGTCATGTGAAAGGGTACCCGGCCCTCACACCCCGGTTCATAACACTGTAGGGGTGCCCTGCCCCCACACCCCGTTTCATGTCACTTAAGGGGTGCCCGGCCCAAAACCCCGGTTCATGTCACTTATGGGGTGACCGGCCCTCACACTCCGGGTCATGGTGCTGGAGGGGTGCCGAACCCTGACACCCCGGGTCATGTGAAGGGGTGCCCGGCCCTCACACAATGGTTCAAAGCACTGTATGGGTGCCCGACACTCACACCCCATTTCATGGCACTTAAGGGGTGCCTGGCCCTCACACCCCTGGTCATGGCACTGATGAGGTGCCCGGCCCTCACACCCCTGGCCATGGCACTGAAGCTTTGCCCGGCCCTCACACCCCTGGTCATGTACCTAAAGTGGTGCCCGGCCCTCACACCCCGATTCATGTCACTGAAAGGGTGCCCGGCCCTCACACCCCGGGCCATGATGCTGGAGGGGTGCCCGGTCCTCACATACCGGATCATGAAGCTGAAGGGGTGCCCGGACATCACACCCCGATTCATGGCACTGAACGGGTGCCCGGTCCTCACACCCTTGGTCATGTCACTGAAGGGGTGCCCAGCCCTCACACCCCGGGTCATGGCACTGAAGGGGAGCCCGGCCCTCACACCCCGGGTCATGGTGCTGAAGGGGATGCCCGGCCCTCACACCCCGGGTCATGTCACTAAAGGGGTGCCCGGCCCTCACACCCCGGGTCATGGCACTGATATGGTGCCCGGCCCTCACACCCCGGTTGGCAGCACTGTAGGGGTGCTCGGCCCTCACACCCTGTTTCATGGCACTGAAAGGGTGCCCGGCCTTCACACCCCGATTCATGACACTGAAGGGGTGCCCGGCCCTCACACCCCGGGTCATGGCACTGAAGGGGTGCCCGGCCCTCACACCCCGGGTCATGGTGCTGGAGGGGTGCCCGGCGCTCACACCCCGGGTCATGTCACTGAAATTGTGCCCGTCCCTCACACGTCAGGTCATGTCACTGAAGGGGTGCCCAGCTCTCGCACTCCGGGTCATGGCACTGAAGGGGTGCCGGCCCTCATACCCCGGTCATGGTGCTGGAGGGGTGCCAGCCCCTCCCACCCCGATTCTTAGCACTAGAAATCCAGGCCCGGCCCTCACCCCAGTTCATGACACTGAAGGATGCCAGCCCTCACACGGAGTCACTGCTTGCCTGATGGGGTGCACAGCCCTCCCACCCAGGTCATGGACCTAAGGGGTGCCAGCCCTCACACACCACGGGTCCATGGGGTTGAAGCGGTTCCCGGCTCTCACACCCCGGGTCATGATGCTGGAGGGGTGCCCGGCCCTCACACCCCGGGTCATGTCACTGAAGGGGTGCCTGGCCCTCACACCCCAGGTCATGTCACTGGAGGGGTGCCCGACCCTCACACACCGATTCTTGGCACTGAAATCGAGCCCGGCCCTAACACTCTGGGTCATGGTGCTGAAGGGGTGCCCGGCCCTCACACCCCAGGTCATGTCACTGAAGGGGTTCCCGGCCCTCACACCCCGGGTCATGGCACTGAAGGGGTGCCGGCCCTCACACCCCGATTCATTTCACTGAAGGGGTGCCTGACCCTCACACCCCGGGTCATGTGAAGGGTTGCCCGGCCCTCACACCCCGGTTTGCAGCACTGTAGGGGTGCCTGGCCCTCACACCCTGTTTCATGGCACTGAAAGGGTGCCCGGCCCTCACACTCCGGTTCATGACACTGAAGGGGTGCCCGGCCCTAACACCCCGGGACATGTCACTGAAGGGGTGCCCGGCCCTCACACCACGGGTCATGGGGTTGAAGGGGTTCCCGGCCCTCACACCCCGGGTCATGGTGCTGGAGGGGTGCCCGGCCCTCACACCCCGGGTCATGTCACTGAAGGGGTGCTCGGCCCTCACACCCGAGGTCATGTCACTGAAGGGGTGCCCGGCCCTCACACCCCGGGTCATGGCACTAAAGGGGTGCCTGGCCCTCACAGCCCGGGTCATGGTGCTGAATGGGTACCCGGCTTTCACACCCCGATTCATGGCACCGAAAGGATGCCTGGCCCTCACACCCCGGGTTATGTCACTAAAGGGATGCCTGGCCCTCACACCCCGGGGCATGGTGCTGAAGCGGTGCCCGGCTTTCACACCCCGATTCATGGCACTGAAAGGGTGCCCGGCCATCACACCCCGGGTCATGGTGGCTGAGGGGTGCCCGGCCCTCACACCCCGGGTCATGGGGTTGAAGCGGTTCCCAGCCATCACACCCCGGGTCATGGTGCTGAAGGGGAACCCGGCCCTCACACCCCGATTCATTTCACTGAAGGGGTGCCCGACCCTCACACAACGGGTCATGTGAAGGGGTGCCCGGCCCTCACACCCCGGTTCGCAGCACTGTAGGGGTGCCCGGCCCTCACACCCCGTTTCATGGCACTGAAAGGGTGTCCGGCACTCACACCCCGGTTCATGACACTGAAGGGGTGCCCGGCTTTCACACCCCGGGTCATGGAACTGAAGGGGTGAACGGCCCTCACACCCCGGGTCATGGAACTAAAGGGGTGCCCGGCCCTCACACCACAGGTCATGGGGTTGAAGCGGTTCCCGGCCCTCACACCCCGGGTCATGTCACTGAAGGGGTGCCCGGCCATCACACCCCAGGTCATGTCACTGAAGGGGTTCCCGACCCTCACACCCCGGGTCATGGCACTCAAGGGGTGCCTGTCCCTCACACCCCGGGTCATGGTGCTGAAGGGGTGCCTGGCTTTCAGACCCCGATTCATGGTACTGAAAGGGTGCCCGGCCTTCCACCCCAGGTCATGTCACTGAAAGGTGCCAGCCCTCACACCCAGGTCATGTCACTGAATAGATGCCCGGCCCTCACACCCGGGTCATTGCACTGAAGGGAGTGCCTGGCCTCACACACCAGGTCATGGGGCTGGAGGGTGCCCAGCCTTCACACCCCGGTCCATGTCACTAAGGGGTGCCAGCCCTCTCACACCCCAGTTCATGTCATAAGGGGTGCCCGGCCACTTCATTACCCCCGGGTCATGGACCTAAAGGGTGCCCAGCCCCCTCACACCCAGGGTCATGGGGTTGAAGCACGTTTCCCCGGCCTCACACACCCCGGGTCATGGACCTAAAGGGGTGCCCGGCCCTCACACCCCGGGTCATGGTGTTGATGGGGTGCCCGGCCCTCACACCCCAGGTCATGTGAAGGGGTGCCCGGCCCTCACACCCCGGTTTGCAGCACTGTAGGGGTGCCCGGCCCTCACACCCCGTTTCATGGCACTGAAAGGGTGCCCGGCCCTCACACCCCGGGTCATGTCACTGAAGGGGTGCACAGTTCTCACACTCCTGGTCATGGCACTGAAGGGGTGCCTGGCCCTCACACCCCGGGTCATATCACTGAAGGGGTGCACAGTTCTCACACTCCTGGTCATGGCACTTAAGGGGTGCCTGGCCCTCACACCCCGGGCGATGGTGCTAAAGGTTTGCCCGGCCCTCACACCCTTGGTCATGTACTGAAATTGGTGCTCGGCCCTCACACCCTGATTCATGGCACTGAAAGGGTGCCCGGCCATCACACCCCGATTCATGACACTGAAGGGGTGCCCTGCCCTCACATCCCGGGTCATGTCACTGAAAGGGTGCCCGGCCCTCACACCCCGATTCATGACACTGAAGGGGAACCCGGCCCTCACATCCCGGGTCATGGCACTAAAGGGGTGCCCGGCCGTCACACCCCGGGTCATGGTGCAGGAGGGGTGCCCGGCCCTCACACCCTGGATCATGTCACTGAAAGGGTGCCCGGCCCTCACACCCCGAGTCATGTCACTGAAGGGGTGCACAGTTCTCACACTCCTGGTCATGGCACTGAAGGGGTGCCTGGCCCTCACACCCCGGGCGATAGTGCTTGATTGGTGCCCGACCCTCACACCCC
>NW_024718765.1:0-10234 GCF_018991925.1 Homarus americanus
TTGTATGTTGTATAAATATGTATATACTGTTAATGTTTAGGTTAAGTATGGTTAAGGGTAAATTTTAGATAGCTGAATATTTTGTTAAGGAATTTATGGTACGTTATTATACACAACAAAAACTCGCATCCTTTGTCTACCCTTTTACAGTCCGATTGTCTTTGTTTTGTTTTTTTTGTTGCCTGTTGGGATCTGGGTAGACTTTTAACTATATTCTAAATCCCCAACTCGTAACAAATGGCAACCGTGACAGGACTCGACCTTAAGTACCATATTCCTTCCTCCCTTGTAACTCCTTGTTAATTATTCTTCCCAGTCACTTCTGTTCACAATTGCTTTACGGTGGTTCAAAGTTTCCTTCATATGTGTGTGCATATATTGGTATTATCGTACAGTAAGAGTGACAGACGTAGGATATTAGGTTCCAAGTGTCATAAGGCTTTCCTGTTATTACACGTGGCAGTCGTGTAGTAAGTCTTATCGAGTGTAGGGAAGAATCCGGATCTGTTTAATGCCGTACCCTCCCTCCAGAGTAGGCTGTTCCATAGTCACTAGTTTAGGGTGAAGTGATATCTTAGGACGCCCCGCTCTACCAGGACCCCATAATTATAAAGCCTCAATTATTGTTCTTCTCATTATCTCATTCGGGGTCAATAATAAAGTAACTCAAGGGTTGTTTATCCGGATCTTTATATTAATGCCGTAATACGCCCTTCCTTATCTAAGGATCTTATCAGAAGAACAATATTCATAAGTGTAATTTCCCTAGGTATAACTTGGGTAGTTTCCAGGACTTTCTGGTTATCCACTGCCGTGATATTTTCTAGGGTAATTCACTTATCTTATCTTTTTGGCCATTAGTTAATTTATCTAGTTTTTCTTAACAATACCTCAGGTTTGATCTCCAGGATTTTATTAGTCCTTCCGTAGCATCAAGTACGTGTTAATATCCTGAAGAATGGAAAAAGAAATAGCCAGCTATTATAATGTCCATTTTCACACAACTGACTAAGAATGTTAAAAATCATGTGATTGAAGTGCTGGTTCAACATGAAGTTTTAAAAAGAAATCCGCTGTTGACAGATTAACGCCCATGTCCAAGAAACTTCAACCACTATCCACCACCCCTCCTCACTCAGAAGTTGCTTCAGGTCTGGCTAGCCCTCAAGAAAAAACACAACGAATAGACGCCTTAGAACTGGAACGAGCTAGGTTCGAGTTCCAAATCAAAATGAAAGAACTAGAGTTGGAACAGGCCAAGTTGGAGAAGGAGGCCAAGTTGGAGCAGGCCAAGTTGGAGCAGCAGGCCAAGTTGGAGCCTGAAGAAAGGTCGGAACAGGCCAAGTTGCAGCATGAAGAAAAGTTGGAACAGGCCAGGTCGGAACAGGCCAAGTTGGAGCAGGAGGTTAGACTGGAAAAGACTACAGGTAAGAGATAGAAGTCGCCTTAACATCGGAGTTTAGATCGGAAGTGGCATTAAGAAGAGAAACTAACTGCTTTAACCTGCTACTGCTTCTTCCCTTGTTCCCGGGTTTGATAGATCCGATATGGACGGGTCATTTAGGACTTTTGAGAAAATAGCCGGGAAGAATGAGTGGCCTAAGGACCCGTGGGTGTCGGTGTTAGTTCCTAAATTATGTGGTAAGGCTCGTAGAGTTTATAACTGTTTAGACCAGACTGATGACTTTGATAACGTAAAAAAGAATATCCTCACCTCTTATGCTATCACGCCAGATAGATATCGGCAGAAGTTTCGTAAACTAACCAAAACATTTCACACACCTTTTTTGAGTTTGCTCAAGAAAAGCTTAGGTTTTTCAAGAAGTGGTTAGAGGCTACAGAGACCTCCACATTTCAGGATTTGTTAAACTTGGTAGTCCTGGAGGAGTGGAAGAACAAGATACCATTTCACATCTTGAAGCATGTGGAGGAGCGTGGAGAGGTTAATTTAGGGCGTGCGGCTGAGGTGGCTGATGCGTATGCCTTGCTGGTGGAGTCACTGGGCAGTAGGGAACGTGGTACTTTCCAGCATGTTAGGTCCTTCTCTGATGATAACCTTGGGGACGTGAGTGGTAGGTCGAAAGGTCCCACACCTACCCCCCCTGATGCAACCAAGTTTTATTGTTCTTACTGTAAAACCCAGGCCATACGATCCAGTCTTGTAAACACCAAAAGTGTCGAACTGCTAAAAAGTAGTTCCCTGGATCCCAAATCCAAACCAATAGCAACCACCAATGTGGAAAGGCCCCATCAGGATCTCTTCTCTTCATTCACCTATAAGGGAAAAATTTCAATCATAGAGGGGTCTCGTTCTTTCCCTATTCGTATACTACGTGATACGGGCGCAGCACAATCTATCCTCCTGTTTAACGTCATTCCTGATATATCTACTTTCCGTATTTACTAATGAGAGAATGACTTTCGGATCTCTATCCCATTCTTCCTATCCCTTAGCTAAAGTGCACCTCCAATGTCCCTTGATTACTGGGGAAGTGCAAATAGCCATTAGGAAAGATCCAATGCCTGTGAGCCGCATTCATTTATTATTGGGTAATGACTTGGTAGGAGATCTAGTGGTTCCCAACATAAAGACAGTCGAC
Organism: Homarus americanus; assembly: GCF_018991925.1. Lineage (NCBI taxonomy): Eukaryota > Metazoa > Arthropoda > Malacostraca > Decapoda > Nephropidae > Homarus > Homarus americanus. The sequence continues at coordinate 2,601 of NW_024718765.1, forward strand.
TCTCCTTACCTGTCAACTCCACCACTGACCTTGAAGAAACTACTCCTCACCTTTTCCCATCTTGTGCTGTCACCCGGTCACAGAGTATGCGAAATGGGCCCTCTTCATCTAAAACCACCTCCAATATCTTCCTACCCACAGAAGATCTGTACAATAAGACCATTAGTAAGGATGAGCTCATTACAGCCCAACAATCTGATCCATCTTTGTTCAAACAGGTGATGAAAGACCCCAGTGTGGACCATTGTACATCTTCGGCTTACCACCCACCGTCCCAAGGTTGTTTGGAACGGTTCCATCAAAACTTTCAAATCAATGCTAATAAACTATCTCCCCTCAACTATATAGTCCAATAGTCCATACTCCTGATCGCAGAAAAGATTCACAACTTGTTCACATTAATCTCATGAAACTTTACCATTCCAGGCAGTCAGAGGAAGGCATCCCAGAGGCTATAAGCCAACCTGTATTGCATATGGTTTTGTCAGGGCCGGAGCCGGAGACAGATGACATGGATCTATTGGAGAATTTAGACTTCCTTACCCAAAGAAAACCCCACAATAGTCACATACTCAAATAACTTGATGAGTATTTTTCTGTTCTGAATCCATCTCGCCAAAAAGATCTCACCTTTAAGTTATTATCAACATTTCCTAAAGCCACAGACCTCCCAGGGTTTTGCAATATACTTAAACATGATATTAAGCTAATCTCAGATAATGTACAACCCATTAGGTAATCAGCATATCGACTAAATCCACAAAAAAGAGAGATTATGAAAAAGGAGGTAGATTTTTTGTTAAAACATAACTTAGCTGAGCCTAGTACCTCCCCCTCGGCTTCACCTTGCCTTCTCATTCCAAAACCCGATAGCAGTTTTCGTTTCTGTACCGATTATCGTAAAGTGAACCCGGTCACTGTCTCGGATCCCTACCCTTACCTTGATTGAAGATATAATAGACAGCATAGGCTGTGCCAAATGCATCAGTACCGTGGACCTATTGAAAGGATATTATCAAGTGGGACTCACGGATAGGGCAAAAATAATCTCGGCATTTATAACTCCATTTGGTCTTTTTCAATATTTGGTTATGGCGTTTGGCTTTTCTAATGCTCCGGCCACATTCCAGAGGGCCATCAACTACCTTATTCAGGACCTAGGTGGGACGTTCGCCAACCTGGATGACCTGGTGGTGGTGTCGGACAGCTGGGACGAACATCTGGTGTGTTTGGAGATACTGTTTGCACGACTGCAAGAGACTGATCCGCCCATAAACCGCTAAATCTGCTTTTTGGTCATTTCAGTAGACTTACCTGGGGACATATCGTTGGGTATGGTATGGTGAGACCCAAGGACGCAAACGTTAGAGCCATCTTGTCCTTCCCCACTCCAAGGACGAGGAAGGAACTCGTGCGCTTCCTGGGGATGTGCGGCTACTACCGTCGGTTCTGCAGTAACTTCTCCAGCGTGGCCGGACCCCTCACAGACCTTCCCAGTTCTGCGGTCCCTTACATCTGGAACCAGAGGTGCGACCAGTCTTTCCACCGCCTCAAAGCCTTCCTTGCCTCCAAGCCTGTAGTCCACCCCCTGACTACACCTTGCCCTTCCATCTGCAAATCGACGCTAGCGGTGTCGGAGTGGGGGCTGTGCTCCTACAACCCGACCCAACCACTGATGTCCTTCACCCTGTGGCATACTACTCCGCCAAGTTGAAAAAACATCAGACCAACTACTCGACCATAGAGAAGGAGGCCCTGGCTCTGGTGTTGGCAATAAAGAAGTTTGAATGTTACCTCCAGTCTTGCCCACAAGCAACCCTAGTCTTCACCGACCATAACCCACTCACGTTCATCCAACCTGATTGCAGACTCCTTATCCCGAGCTCCAGTGAAAATGCAGCAGCTACTCTCCAGACGCACCAGGTGATCACCTCCTTCGCGCCCGCGCTACGGAGGTCTTTGGAGGGGGGGTGTGTTACGAACCCCTCCACCAATTGTCATGATCATCCACCGAGCACTACGAACCACGCCATCTATTGTCTTGATCTACCTACCCAGCACCACGAGCAACGCCATCTAGGGACGAGACACGAGTATAACTCGTCTTAGTTACCACTCCGGGGTTTCCCTTCTCCATATCCTGGTTGTTGCGTCACTTCCTCCAAGTCTTCTTTGTGAGCTCCAATTCGAGGAGAGAGGACTTGGCTCTGGGAAGTGACCACAGGATCATCTATCCTCTAAACCTGCGGCGCAGTGACTACCTACCGTCTTCTACAATACTCAGCCTTACTCGTCAGCCATCTCAGCTCCTCACTTAAGTATTTGTATTTTGTATTGCCTCCCCCACGTCCACTTGCTTCAAAATTGTTTATGTTGTATTAATATGTATATACTGTTAATGTTTAGGTTAAGTTTGATTAAGAGTAATTTATAAGCTGAATATTTTGTTTAGGGATTTATGGTACTTAATTATACACAACGAAAACTCGCATCCTTTGTCTACCCTTTTATAGTCCGATTGTCTTTGTTGTTTTTTTTGTTGTTACCTGTTGGGATCTGGGTAGACGTATAACTATATTCTAAATCCCCAACTCGTAACAAGTATAACAAGGTCTCCTGGCCCAGTATAACAACGTCCCCAGATCGAGCATAACAAAGTCCCCTGATCGATTACAACAAAGTCCCTGGTCGAGTAAAACAAAGGGCCCTGATCTTGTAAGACAAAGTCCCCTGATCGAGTATAACAAAGTCCCCTCATCCTAGTATAACAAAGCCCACTAGACAAATACAACAAAGTCCCCTGAACCGAGTATAACAAAGTCCCCTGATCGAGTAAAACATATCCCCTGATCGAGTATAACAAAGTCCCTGGTGGAGTATAAAAAAGTCCCCTGGTCGAGTATAACAAAGCTTTCTAATCGAGTAGAACAAAGGCCCCTGGTCAAGTATAACAATGGCCCCTCATCGAGTACAACAAAGTCGATTGGTCAAGTATAAAACAGACCCCTGGTCGAGTATAGCAAAGTCCCCTGATCGAGTATAACAAAGCCTCCGGATCGAGTATAACAAAGTCCCCTGATCGAGTATAACAAAGCCCCCTGCTCGAGTATACGAAAGTCCCCTGATCGAGTATAACAAAGCCTCCTGAGCGAGTATAACAAAGTCCCCTGATCGATTGTAACAAAGTCTCCTGGCCCAGTATAACAAAGTCGCCAGATCGAGCATAACAAAGTCCCCTGATCGATTACAACAAAGTCCCCTGGTCGAGTATAACAAAGGGCCCTGATCGAGTAAGACAAAGTCCCCTCTTCGAGTATAACACATCCCCTGATCGAGTATAAGAAAGTCTCCTGGCCCAGTATATCAAAGTCCCCAGATCGAGCATAACAAAGTCCTCTGATCGATTATAACAAAGTCCCCTGATCGAGTATAACAAAGGCCTCTGGTCGAGTATAACAAAGTCCCCTGGTCGAGAATAACAAAGTCCCCTGATATTAGTATAACAAAGTCCTCTGGTCGAGTATAAAAAAGTCCCCTGATCGAGTATAAAAAAGTCCCCTGGTCGAGTATAACAAAGTCCCCTGATTGAGTATAACAAAGGCCCCACATCGAGTATAACAAAAGCCCCTCATTGAGTATAGCAACGTCCATTGGTCAAATATAGGAAAGTCCACTGATCGAGAATGACAAAGTCCCCTGATTAATTATAAAAAAGTCCCCTGGTCGAATATAACAAAGTTCCCTGATCGAGTATAACAAAGTCCCCTGGTCGAGTATAAGAAAGCCACCTCATCGAGTATAACAAAGGCCCCTAATCGAGTAAAACAAAGTCCCCTGATTGAGTATAACAAAGTCCCCTAATCGAGTATAACAAAGTCCTCTGGTTGAGTATAACAAAGTCCCCTGATCGCGTATAACATATCCCCTTTGATCGAGTATAACAAAGTACTCTGGTCGAGTATATAAAAGTCCCCTGATCGAGTATAACAATGGCCCCTCATCGAGTACAACAAAGTCGATTGGTCAAGTATAAAACAGACCCCTGGTCGAGTATAGCAAAGTCCCCTGATCGAGTATAACAAAGGCCCCTCTTCGAGTATAACATGGTCCATTGGTCAAGTATAAAAAAGTCCCCTGGTCGAGTATAACAAAGTCCCCTGATCGAGTATAACAAAGTCCCCTGCCCAGTATAACAAAGTCCCCAGATCGAGTAGGCAACAGCTCCACTAGACGAGTATAACAAAGTCCCCTGAACCGAGTATAACAAAGTCCCCTGATCGAGTATAACATATCCCCTGATCGACAATAACAAAGTCCCTAGTGGAGTATAACAAAGTCTCCTGGTCGAGTATAACAAAGTTTTCTAATCGAGTATAACAAAGGCCCCTGGTCAAGTATAACAAAGGCCCCTGGTCAAGTATAACAAAGGCCCCTCATAGAGTATAACAAAGCCTCCTCATAGAGTATAACAAAGTCTCCTGATCGAGTATAACAAAGCCTCCTGAGCGAGTATAACAAAGTCCCCTGATCGAGTATAACAAAGCCCCCTGCTCGAGTATAAGAAAGTCCCCTGATCGAGTATAACAAAGCCTCCTGAGCGAGTATAACAAAGTCCCCTGATCGAGTATAACAAAGTCTCCTGGCCCAGTATAACAAAGTCCCCAGATCGAGCATAACAAAGTCCCCTGATCGATTACAACAAAGTCCCCTGGTCGAGTATAACATATCCCCTGATCGACAATAACAAAGTCCCTGGTGGAGTATAACAAAGTTTTCTAATCGAGTATAACAAAGTCCCCTGATCGAGTATAACAAAGCCCCCTGGACGAGTATAACAAAGTCCCCTTATCGAGTATAACAAAGTCAAGTGATCGAGTATAACAAAGGCCCCTGGTCGAGTATAACAAAGTCCCCTGATTGAGCATAACAAAAGTACCCTGATCGAGTATAACAAAGTCCCCTGATCGAGTATAAAAAAGTCACCTGGTCCAGTATAACAAAGTCCGCTGATCGAGTATAAAAAAGTCCCTTGGCCCAGTATAACAAAGTCCCCATATCGAGCATAACAAAGTCCCCTGATTGATTATAATAAAGTCCCCTGGTCGAGTATAGCAAAAGGCCCTGATCGAGTAAGACAAAGTCCCCTGATCGAGTATAAGAAAGTCCCCTTATCGTGTATAACAAAGACCCCTGGACGAGTATAACAAAGTCCCCTGATCGAGTATAACAAAGTCCCCTGATCGATTATAACAAAGTCCCCTGACCGAGTATAACAAAGGCCTCTGGTCGAGTATAACAAAGTCCCCTGGACGAGAATAACAAAGTCCCCTGATCGAGTATAACAAAGACCACTGATCGAGTATAACAAAGTCCCCGGGTCCAGTATAACAAAGTCCCCTGATCGAGTATAACATATCCCCTGTTCGAGTGTGTTACGAACCCCTCCACCAATTGTCATGATCATCCACCCAGCACTACGAACTACGCCATCTATTGTCTTGATCTACCTACCCAGCACCACGAGCAACGCCATCTACGGACGAGACACGAGTATGACTCGTCTTAGTTACCACTCCGGGGTTTCCCTTCTCCATATCCTGGTTGTTGCGTCACTTCCTCCAAGTCTTCTTTGTGAGCTCCAATTCGAGGAGAGAGGACTTGGCTCTGGGAAGTGACCACAGGATCATCTATCCTCTAAACCTGCAGTGCAGTGACTACCTACCGTCTTCTACAATACTCAGCCTTACTCGTCAGCCATCTCAGCTCCTCACTTAAGTATTTGTATTTTGTATTGCCTCCCCCACGTCCACTTGCTTCAAAATTGTTTATGTTGTATTAATATGTATATACTGTTAATGTTTAGGTTAAGTTTGGTTAAGGGTAATTTATAAGCTGAATATTTTGTTTAGGGATTTATGGTACTTTATTATACACAACGAAAATTCGCATCCTTTGTCTACCCTTTTATAGTCCGATTGTCTTTGTTTTTTTTTTTGTTACCTGTTGGGATCTGGGTAGACTTTTAACTATATTCTAAATCCCCCAACTCGTAACAAATGGCGACCGTGACAGGACTCGACCTTAAGTACCATATTCCTTCCTCCCTTGTTACTCGTTGTTAATTATTCCTCCCAGTCACTTCTGTTCACAATTGCTTTACGGTGGTTTAAAGTTACCTTCATATGTGTGTGCATATATTGGTATTATCGTACAGTAGAGTGACAGCCGTAGGATATTAGGTTCCAAGTGTCATAAGGCTTACCTGTTATTACACGTGGCAGTCGTGTAGTAAGTCTTATCGAGTGTAGGGAAGAATCCGGATCTGTTTAATGCCGTACCCTCACTCCAGAGTAGGCTGTTCCATAGTCACCAGTTTACGGTGAAGTGATATCTTGGGACGCCCCGCTCTACCAGGACCCCATAATTATAAAGCCTCAATTATTGTTCTTCTCATTATCTCATTCAAGGTCAATCATACCATTTATCAGGGTTGTTGCAACCGATCTTTATATTAATGTCGTAATATTTACCTTCTTTCAAGTATATCAGGTGTTGTTAATCCGATCCTTATATAAATGCTTCTAATACGCCTTCCTCTTTAAAAGTATCTCAGGTTGTTAATCCCGATCTTTATATAAAAATGTCAATACTCTTCCTTTCAAGTATTCACGTTGTTAATCCGGATCTTTATATTAACGCCGTAATACGCCCTTCCTCTTTAAAGTATCTCGGGGTTGTTAATCCGGATCTTTATATAAAACGCCGTAATACGCCCTTCCTCTTTAAAGTATCTCGGGGTTGTTAATCCGGATCTTTATATAAAATGCCATAATACGCCCTTCCTCTTTCAAGTATCTCAGGGTTGTTAATCCGGATCTTTATATTAATGCCGTAATACGCCCTTCCCCTTTCAAGTCTCTTATCCTTATCTAAGGATCTTCTCATAAGAACAATAATCATAAGTGTAATTTCCCTAGGTAGTTTCCGGGACTTTCTGGTTATCCACTGCCGTGATATCCACGTATCTTATCTTTTGACCATTAATTAATTTATCTAGGTTTTCTTAATGGCCACCTCAGGATTTGTTAAACTTGGTAGTCCTGGAGGAGTGGAAGAACAAGATACCATTTCAAATCTTGAAGCATGTGGAGGATCGTGGAGAGGTTAATTTAGGACGTGCGGCTGAGCTGGCTGATGAGTACGCCTTGCTGGTGGAGTCACTGTGCCGTGGGGAACGTGGTACTTCCCGACATGTTAGGTCATCCTCTGATGATAACCTTGGGAACGTGAGTGGTAGGTCGAAAGGTCCCACACCTACTCCCCCCGATGCAACCAAGCTTACTTGTTCTTACTGTAAAAACCCAGGCCATACGATCCAGACTTGTAAACACCCAAAGTGTCGAATTGCTAAAAGTAGTTCCCTGGATCCCAAATCCAAACCAATAGCAAACACCAATGTGGAAAGGCCCCATCAGGATCTCTTCTCTTCATTCACCTATGAGGGAAAAATTTCAATCATAGAGGGGTCTCGTTCTTTCTCTATTCGTATACTACGTGATACGGGCGCAGCACAATCTATCCTCCTGTTTAACGTCATTCCTGATATATCTACCGCATTTACTAATGAGTGTTCT
>NW_024718766.1:0-7168 GCF_018991925.1 Homarus americanus
TTTTGCTGTTGGATATTTATTCTCCTTTTCATTGTTCAGGTTGCGAAAATACTGAAAATGCTATGGGCAGTGTCTATTTATTTAACGTCATATCTCCCAGAGTTTAAATAGTGAAACGAAAATATATATCCAACAGCAAAGCATAAGTTGGGGTGTTGTGCTGACTGATTGCTCTGTTCTCCTATTGGCTGTAATTTGATGACGTTACATCTTGCTCCACCAATCACAGTTAAGTAAGGGATTACTGGACGAATGCAAAATGTAAGACAAAACTATGAAGTTCTTAGGGCGATGCTGCTTGTGGACGGGCCCCTGGGGGCGCCGTCGCCCCTGGCAGAGACCCTGACGCCCCTGGAAAGGCACCCACTATGACTAGGAGGGCCCAAAGGGGCGCTGCAGCCCTTGGCAGGGTCATTTGGGGCAGAGGCGCCCCATAAAGGGACCCTGGGTGAGATACCGCCTCTGGAAGGGCCACTGAATTCGCCAACTCTGTGGTATGGCCCCTGGGGGCGCCGCCGTCCCTGGGAACACCCCTCAAGGCACCCCCGTCCCTGTAAGGGTCGCTGGGATCGCCGCTATCCCTGTGAGGGTCACTTGGCCATGCAAGGCACGGACGCGTCCCGAGGGCCCTCTCAGGGTCGGCGGTGCCCCCAGGGGACCTGTCAGGGGCGCTGGATCCACCAGGGGCGCTCTTAGGGACAACCGCAATCCTAGAGGCCTTCTCAGGGAAGGCGGCGTCGACAGGGGCTCCTCCAGGAACAGCCGAGCTTCCATGGGCCTCTGAGGGATGACAACGCTACAAGGAACCCTCGCAGGGACGGCAACACTCCTAGGGACCCTCACAGGGACGGCGGCGCCCCCATGGGCCCTGCTATGGGCGCTCACTACCCCAGGGGCGCTAGCGACCCTAGGGACCCTCACAGGGACAGCCTTGATCCCTGGGGCCTTCCCGGGGACAGCGGCGCCTATAGGTACGTTCCTAGGGACCGTGGTGCTCCCAGAGGCCCTGCCAGCGGCGGTGGCGCCTTCAGGGGCCCTTCCAGAGGCGGTGGCTCCCCCAGGCCTCTTTATGGGGCGCCACTGCTCCCAGGGATCCTGCCAAAGCCTGTGGCTCACAATAGGTCCTCCTAGTTGAGGCAGTGCCCCAATACATTGGATAGTGGTGTAGTATATATTGCATTCTACCAATCTTCCAGTAATCTCTTACATAACTGTAATTGGTGGAATAAGATGTACGTCATCAAATTACAGCCAATTGGAAAACAGAGGAATCAGTCAGCACAACACCCCAATTTATGTTTTGCTGTTGGATATTTATTCTCCTTTTCATTGTTCAGGTTGCGAAAATACTGAAAATGCTATGGGCAGTGTCTATTTATTTAACTTCATATCTCCCAGAGTTTAAATAGTGAAACGAAAGTATATATCCAACAGCAAGGCATAAGTTGGGGTGTTGTGCTGACTGATTGCTCTGTTCTCCTATTGGCTGTAATTTGATGACGTTACATCTTGCTCCACCAATCACAGTTAAGTAAGGGATCACTGGACGAATGCAAAATGTGAGACAAAACTATGAAGTTCTTAGGGCGATGTTGCTTGTGGAAGGGCCCCTGGGGGCGCCGTCGCCCCTGGCAGAGAACCTGACGCCCCTGGAAAGGCACCCACTAAGACAAGGAGGGCCCATACCAGCGCTGAGGGCCCTAGGAGGGCACGTAGGGGCGCTGCAGCCCTTGGCAGGGTCACTTGGGGCACAGGCGCCCCATAAAGGGACCATGGGTGAGATACCGCCTCTGGAAGTGCCACTGAATGCGCCAACTCTGTGGTATGGCCCCTGGGGGCGCCGCCGTCCCTGGGAACACCCCTCAAGTCGACCCCGTCCCTGTAAGGGTCACTGGGATCACCACTATCCCTGTGAGGGTCACTTGGCCATGCAAGACACAGAGGCGTCCCGATGGCCCTCTCAGGGTCGGCGGTGGCCCCAGGGGACCTGTCAGGGGCGCTGGATCCACCAGGGGCGCCGGATCCACCAGGGGCGCTCTTAGGGACAACCGCAATCCTAGAGGCCTTCTCAGGGAAGGCGGCGTCGACAGGGGCTCCTCCAGGAACAGCCGAGCTTCCATGGGCCTCTGAGGGATGACAACGCTACAAGGAACCCTCGCAGGGACGGCAACACTCCTAGGGACCCTCACAGGGACGGCGGCGCCCCCATGGGCCCTGCTATGGGCGCTCGCTACCCCAGGGGCGCTAGCGACCCTAGGGACCCTCACAGGGACAGCCTTGATCCCTGGGGCCTTCCCTGGGACAGCGGCGCCTATAGGTACGTTCCTAGGGACCGTGGTGCTCCCAGAGGCCCTGCCAGCGGCGGTGGCGCCTTCAGGGGCCCTTCCAGAGGCGGTGGCTCCCCCAGGCCTCTTTATGGGGCGCCACTGCTCCCAGGGATCCTGCCAAAGCCTGTGGCTCACAATAGGTCCTCCTAGGGGAGGCAGTGCCCCAATACATTGGATAGTGGTGTAGTATATATTGCATTCTACCAATGTTCCAGTAATCTCTTACATAACTGTAATTGGTGGAATAAGATGTACGTCATCAAATTACAGCCAATAGGAAAACAGAGGAATCAGTCAGCACAACACCCCAATTTATGTTTTGCTGTTGGATATTTATTCTCCTTTTCATTGTTCAGGTTGCGAAAATACTGAAAATGCTATGGGCAGTGTCTATTTATTTAACTCATATCCCCCAGAGTTTAAACAGTGAAACGAAAATAAATATCCAACAGCAAAGCATAAGTTGGGGTGTTGTGCTGACTGATTGCTCTGTTCTCCTATTGGCTGTAATTTGATGACGTCACATCTTGCTCCACCAATCACAGTTGAGTAAAGGATTACTGGACGAATGCAAAATGTACGACAAATCTATGAATTTTTTGGGGAGATGCTGGATGTGGAAGGGCCCCTGGGGGCGCCACCGACCTTGGCAGAGACGCTGCTGCCCCTGGAAAGGCACCCACTACGACTAGGAGGGCCCATAGCAGCGCCGCCGGCCCTAGGAGGGCCCATAAGGGCGCTGCAGCCCCTGGCAGGGTCATTGGGAGCAGAGGCGCCCCATAGAGGGACCCTGGGGGAGACACCACCTTTGGAAGGGCCTCTGAATGCCGCACCGCTGTGGAATGGCCCCTGGGGGCGCCGCCGTCCCTGGGAACACCCCTGAAGGCGCCCCCGTCCCAGTAATGGAACCTGGGATCGCCGCTATCCATGTGAGGGTCACTTGGCCATGCCAGGCACGGAGGCGCCCCAGGGCCCTGTCATTGTCGGCGGTACCACCAGGGGACCTGTCAGGGGCGCTGGATCCATCAGGGGCGGTCTTAGGAAGTCCTGGAATCCTAGGGGCCTTCTCAGGGTAGGCGGCGTCGACAGGGGCTACTCCAGGAACAACCAAACTTCCATGGTCCTCTCAGGGACGGCAACGCTCCAAGGGACCCTCGCAGGGACGGCATCGCTCTTAGGGACCCTCACAGGGACGGCGGCGTCCCCATGGGACCTGGTAGGGGCACTGGCGACCCGAGGGGCCCTCACAGGGACAGCCATGATCCCTGGGGCCTTTCCAGGGACGGGGGCGCCTCTAGGTACGTTCCTAGGGACCGTGGTGCTCCCAGAGGCCCTGTCAGCGGCGGTGGCGCCTTCAGGGGCCCTTCCAGAGGCGGTGGCTCCCCCAGGCCTCTTTATGGGGCGCCACTGCTCCCAGGGATCCTGCCAAAGCCTGTGGCTCACAATAGGTCCTCCTAGGGGAGGCAGTGCCCCAATACATTGGATAGTGGTGTAGTATATATTGCATTCTACCAATCTTCCAGTAATCTCTTACATAACTGTATTAGGAACAAGAAAGGTCATCAATTACACAATTGGAAAAGAGAGGAATCAGTGAGCACAACAATCTCAATGAGTTTCTGCTGTTGATATTTAATCTCCTTTTTCATTGTCAGAAGCAGAAAATACTGCACATATGCCTATTTATTAACGCTACATTCCCCAGAGCGTAAAGAAGAAAAACCAGAAATAAATATCCAACAGCAAAGCGGTTGTGTGCTGTGCTGGACTGGTCGTTCTCCCATTGGCTAATGGATGACGTCATCTTGCTCCACCAATCACAGTTAAGTAAGGCGATTACTGGATGAATGCAAAAATGTAAGACAAAACAATGAAGTTCTATGATGCTGCTTGTGGAAGGGGCCCTGGGGGCGCCTTCGCCCCTGGTGGAGACCCTGACGCCCCTGGAAAGGCACCAACTATGACTAGGAGGGCCCATATCAGCGCTGAGGGGCCTATGAGGGCCCATAGGGGCGCTGCAGCCATTTTCAGGGTCATTTTGGGCAGAGGCGCCCCATAAAGGGACCCTGGGTGATACACCGCCTCTGGAAGGGCCACTGAATGCGCCAACTCTGTGGTATGGCCCCTGGGGGAGCCGCCATCCCTGGGAACACCCCTCAAGGCGCCCCCGTCCTTGCAAGGGTCACTGGGATCGGCGCTATCACTGTGAGGGTCACTTGGCCATGCAAGGCACGGAGGCGTCCCGAGGGCCCTCTCAGGGTCGGCGGTGGTCCCAGGGGACCTGTCAGGGGAGCTGGATCCACCAGGGGCGCTCTTAGGGACAACCGCAATCCTAGAGGCCTTCTCAGGGAAGGCGGCGTCGACAGGGGCTCCTCCAGGAACAGCCGAGCTTCCATGGGCCTCTGAGGGATGGTAACGCTCCAAGGGATCCTCGCAGGGATGGCAACACTCCTAGGGACCCTCACAGGGACGGCGGCGCCCCCATGGGCCCTGCTATGGGCGCTAGCTACCCTAGGGGCGCTAGCGACCCTAGGGACCCTCACAGGGACAGCCTTGATCCCTGGGGCCTTCCCTGGGACAGAGGCGCCTCTAGATACGTTCCTAGGGACCGTGGTGCTCCCAGAGGCCCTGCCAGCGGCGGTGGCGCCTTCAGGGGCCCTTCCAGAGGCGGTGGCTTCCCCAGGCCTCTTTATGGGGCGCCACTGCTCCCAGGGATCCTGCCAAAGCCTGTGGCTCACAATAGGTCCTCCTAGGGGAGGCAGTGCCCCAATACATTGGATAGTGGTGTAGTATATATTGCATTCTACCAATCTTCCAGTAATCTCTTACATAACTGTAATTGGTGGAATAAGATGTACGTCATCAAATTACAGCCAATTGGAAAACAGAGGAATCAGTCAGCACAACACCCCAATTTATGTTTTGCTGTTGGATATTTATTCTCCTTTTCATTGTTCAGGTTGCGAAAATACTGAAAATGCTATGGGCAGTGTCTATTTATTTAACGTCATATCTCCCAGAGTTTAAAATAGTGAAACGAAAATAAATATCCAACAGCAAAGCATAAGTTGGGGTGTTGTGCTGACTGGTTGCTCTGTTCTCCTATTGGTGTAATTTGATGACGTCATCTTGCTCCACCAATCACAGTTAAGTAAGGGATTACTGGATGAATGCAAAATGTAAGACAAAACTATGAAGTTCTTAAGGCGATGCTGCTTGTGGAAGGGCCCCTGGGGGCGCCGTCGCCCCTGGTGGAGACCCTGACGCCCCTGGAAAGGCACCCACTATGAATAGGAGGGCCCATACCAGCGCTGAGGGCCCTAGGAGGGCCCATAGGGGCGCTGCAGCCCTTGGCAGGGTCATTTGGGGCAGAGGCGCCCCATAAAGGGACCCTGGGTGAGATACCGCCTCTGGAAGGGCCACTGAATTCGCCAACTCTGTGGTATGGCCCCTGGGGGCGCCGCCGTCCCTGGGAACACCCCTCAAGGCACCCCCATCCCTGTAAGGGTCGCTGGGATCGCCGCTATCCCTGTGAGGGTCACTTGGCCATGCAAGGCACGGACGCGTCCCGAGGGCCCTCTCAGGGTCGGCGGTGCCCCCAGGGGACCTGTCAGGGGCGCTGGATCCACCAGGGGCGCTCTTAGGGACAACCGCAATCCTAGAGGCCTTCTCAGGGAAGGCGGCGTCGACAGGGGCTCCTCCAGGAACAGCCGAGCTTCAATGGGCCTCTGAGGGATGACAACGCTACAAGGAACCCTCGCAGGGACGGCAACACTCCTAGGGACCCTCACAGGGACGGCGGCGCCCCCATGGGCCCTGCTATGGGCGCTCGCTACCCCAGGGGCGCTAGCGACCCTAGGGACCCTCACAGGGACAGCCTTGATCCCTGGGGCCTTCCCTGGGACAGCGGCGCCTATAGGTACGTTCCTAGGGACAGTGGTGCTCCCAGAGGCCCTGCCAGCGGCGGTGGCGCCTTCAGGGGCCCTTCCAGAGGCGGTGGCTCCCCCAGGCCTCTTTATGGGGCGCCACTGCTCCCAGGGATCCTGCCAAGGCCTGTGGCTCACAATAGGTCCTCCTAGGGGAGGCGGTGCCCCAATACATTGGATAGTGGTGTCGCATATATTGCATTCTTCCAGTAATCTCTTACTTAACTGTAATTTGTGGAATAAGATGTAACGTCATCAAATTACAGCCAATAGGAAAACAGAGGAATCAGTCAGCACAACACCCCAACTTATGTTTTGCTGTTGGATATTTATTCTCCTTTTCATTGTTCAGGTTGCGAAAATACTGAAAATGCTATGGGCAGTGTCTATTTATTTAACGTCATATCTCCCAGAGTTTAAAATAGTGAAACGAAAATAAATATCCAACAGCAAAGCATAAGTTGGGGTGTTGTGCTGACTGGTTGCTCTGTTCTCCTATTGGCTGTAATTTGATGACGTCATCTTGCTCCACCAATCACAGTTAAGTAAGGGATTACTGGATGAATGCAAAATGTAAGACAAAACTATGAAGTTCTTAAGGCGATGCTGCTTGTGGAAGGGCCCCTGGGGGCGCCGTCGCCCCTGGTGGAGACCCTGACGCCCCTGGAAAGGCACCCACTATGAATAGGAGGGCCCATACCAGCGCTGAGGGCCCTAGGAGGGCCCATAGGGGCGCTGCAGCCCTTGGCAGGGTCATTTGGGGCAGAGGCGCCCCATAAAGGGACCCTGGGTGAGATACCGCCTCTGGAAGGGCCACTGAATTCGCCCACTCTGTGGTATGGCCCCTGGGGGCGCCGCCGTCCCTGGGAACACCCCTCAAGGCACCCCCGTCCCTGTAAGGGTCGCTGGGATCGC
>NW_024718767.1:0-5000 GCF_018991925.1 Homarus americanus
AAAAGTACTCAAGTCGCCCCAAACAGTATTCAAATTACCACAAACAGTACTCACATCACCACAAGCACAAACACCTACAGTCCCTTGTGCTTCCTCCTGCATTAACATAAAAAAGTTCAGATTTCTTTAATGATGACAATACATTACCAAAGTTTATTTCCTTGGTTCTTCTGCCGCAATGTACAGCCTTTGTTTGTTGAAGTTTAACTGAGTTGTGGAGAGGGGTGTGGGGAGGGAGGGGAGTGTGGTGTGGTAGAGTTTACTGTGGGGAGTTTACTGTGGTGAAGATTGCCTTAACCAACCATTACAAACCACAGCTGTAAACCATTTCAAACCACAACTGTAAACCATTTCAATCCACAGCTGTAAATTATTTCAAACCACAGCTATAAACCATTACAAACCACAGCTGTAAACCCCCAAAATACTGGTTTACACCTAAACAAAACCACACACACACATTTACACTTTTTTACAACTCAAACACTTTACAACAACAGCGGCTTGACCTGAATCCTGTAGAAGATAAATTACTCTTTTAAAACAACGGATACAAAAAGCATTCTGGATACTAACATTCAACCGGACACGATTACTCTATTGTGACAAATGTTTATATTGTCACAGAGAGCTATCGTATTCAAGTGGATGTATTTAGACAGACAAACACGTAATTCAGATACTAATAACATTCATACAATCATACTTATACAGTCAAATACAAGTTGTAGTAGTGAGTATTGGATCCAAACAAACATGTATACAGTCAAACACCAAACAGTATCCAGGTCAATAATTCCCCCAAAAAACACATTTATATTAGGGTAGGGGAAGTTATATAAACACCTTCACGTTTATATAACCTGGAGTTAATGATTAGTATAGTGGGTAAGAAATCCAAGATGGCCGACAGAGATGCTTTCGTTTTAAAATTCTTCCCGTTGTCATATATATTGTTAATAAATAATTTGAATACCATTTTAATTTTGTTTTATTAAATTTTATAAGAATTCTATGTTTGTTTAATATATTTTATTGATATATGAACCTAAAATGGCCTCCGTTTAGATGTTATTGACAATATTTTATCATAGTGAAAAATAACCGAATGTATTAGTTAAAATTTATGAAATTAAGAATTACAATATAAATTTGTGTGATATTTGTCCACTTGTGATAATGAAAAATAATATCTAAAAATAAAATATATTGAATACAGAAATAAAATTAAAAATATAAAATGAAAATAGAAACTTACTAAATATTTATATAATAATGATTTACTGAAATACTGTGATAGATATTGGTTATGTTATTAGAGTGTGAGTTGCCTTAAGGTACTTGAGATTAATTGATGTTTTAAAATCAATTGAAGGAAAAGGCCCTTTGCATGATTAATACACACATACACACTATAACATACATACTGTGCACGCACAGACAGACAGACAGACACACACACAGACACACACAGACACACACACTCACACACACACACACACACACACACGCACACACACACACACACCTCTCCCATATGTTACCTTATCCTCCCCCCCACTATGTCACACAATACTCTCTACCTATCCACCCTCACCCTACCCTCCCCCCACCCTCCAACCCTCACCCACCCCCCCACTATGTCACACAATACACTCTACCTATCCCCCCTCACCCTACCCTCACCCCCCCACTATGTCACACAATACTCTCTACCTATCCACCCTCACCCTACCCTCCCCCACCCTCCTACCCTCACCCTACCCTCCCCCGACCCCACCCTACACCCCCCTATCCACCCCGTAACTACATGTGACCTACGCCAGTCTAGCTACACTGTCATTCAAGGATGCACAGTGTTCTTTAAACCTATTACCGCCATTACTGTCAACAGAGACACTTAAGAGGAGAAAAATGTGAAGAACTAGGCACCTTAGAGTGACCTGAAACCTCCATAAATAGCCTCTATGTCAAGATGAATTAAGGGTGAGTTTAGTGATAGTTCCACCCTTCTACGATATCGAGTACAAAATGGTCTTAGACAAAGGACAATGACCTCTATGTCAAAGGGAAATTAAAGGCGAATTTAGTGTTATTTTGATCTTTTGAGTGTAGGTTTAAAATGGCCTTAACCGAGGTAAGAGAAGTAATCCTAAATAACCTCTATATCAAGATGAATTAAAGATCAAAATAGGGTAAAATTTTCTCGGACCAAGACTCAGGTATGCAGTAGTGACGTAAGCAATACTCAAGAACCAAAGATCAAATGAACCTTATGTCAGGAGTGAATAGAGGCGCGTCCCTTTTAGTACCTGGTGTTGTAGTTACCTGAATGACTGACTCGATGAAGATGGGAGTGCTGTTTAGAGAAAGTTGAAGGGAAAGACGGATAAACAGGACACAATGATAAATAGGAGGCAGTAGAGGTGTGATAACGAGACAAGGGAGAATAATGATGGTAGGAAACAATAGAGAAATAGTCTATTGGATCTATTCTTCACTCTTCTTCACCATCATCAGTTTATTCCGCGTGATAAAACTGATTCAGACACAACAACCAATCAGAGAAGCTAATTCAAACACATCAACCAATTAGAGAAGCTAGAACTTATGACGTCACAATGAAGGCGGAAATAACCATTCAGAGAAGCTAGCTAGAACTTATGACAACGCAATGAGGGTGGAATAACCAATTAGAGAAGCTAGAAATAATGATGTCACAATGAGGGTGGAATAACCAATCAGAGAAGCTAGCTATAACTTATGACGACACAATGAGGGCACAGTAACCAATCAGAGAAGCTAGCTAGAACTTATGACGACACAATGAGGGTGGAATAACCAATCAGAGAAGCTAGCTAGAACTTATGACGACACAATGAGGGAGAAGTTTCAATAATGCCATTCACAAAAACAGAAATTAATGGCATTTTAATTCTGTAATTATATTTAAACCTACGATATAAATTCTTAAAAGTATATATACGGTAAATAATTCTCTAGATCAGGAGATATAACGAATAATTCCCCCAAAATAACGTTAGTGAAGGTTGTAAGGTAAATAATAAAAAAATAAATGTATTTGTAGTTGATCTTTTCTCTCTCTCTCTCTCTCTCTCTCTCTCTCTCTCTCTCTCTCTCTCTCTCTCTCTCTCTCTCTCTCTCTCTCTCTCTCTCTCTCTCCTTAGATATTCCCTAACAAAACACAAAGAAATTAAAAGAAAATAAGAAAACAAGATAAAGAGAGATAATGAAAAACAGTGAATATAGTGAATGAAAGAAGAAAGAAAGAGAAGAGAAAAGATAAAGATAACGAGTAACACAAGAGAGAGAGAGAAGGATAATAGTAGAACAATATTAAAATAGAAAACAACATAAATATAGAAAAACGAAGAAAAGAAGAAGGAGGTGAAGGGGGAGTGGAGGTGAGGGGGTGAAGGGGCAGGGAGAGCGGGGGCAGGGGAGGGGTGGAAAGTGGGGTCAAGGGGAGGGGGGGATTTCTCTATAGATAACCGTTGTGTAAATCGGATTTCGAGGTGTATAAATATTTACAGATTAAGTTACGTGTTAATCCGTCAGAGTTCTCACAGATAAATCCCTGATGAAAGGGATTTATTTACATTCTATTTTTTTTCAGTATATTGAAATGATGCAGATTCGTGTGTGTTAAAGATACGAGATTGGTTCATGTTGGCGACCTGTGGTGTAATGGTCAGCGTGTTCTCCTCGCAAGAGAGTGGACCCGGGTTCGATCCCCGGGCAGGGTGAAACTATGGGCAAGTTTCTTTACGCCATTTGCCTCTGTCTACCCAGCAGTAATTGGGGACCGGGATGTTAATTTGTGGATCGTGTTCCGGGGTAATGGTTAGCCACTGCAGTTGGCGAGTTGTCCGGTCTTCTGGGACTATTCCTTGACACTGGGTCATGCAGCTCGTTAACTCAGGGTGTGGTTGTTGTGTTGGCGACAGCTTCTACACCTTAAACACTGGGTCATGCAGCTCGTTAACTCAGGGTGTGGTTGTTGTGTTGGCGACAGTTTCTACACGTTAAACACTGGGTCATGCAGCTCGTTAACTCAGGGTGTGGTTGTTGTGTTGGCGACAGCTTCTACACCTTAAACACTGGGTCATGCAGCTCGTTAACTCAAGGTGTGGTTGTTGTGTTGGCGATAGTTTCTACACCTTAAACACTGGGTCATACAGCTCGTTAACTCAGGGTGTGGTTGTTGTGTTGGCGACAGCTTCTACACCTTAAACACTGGGTCATGCAGCTCGTTAACTCAGGGTGTGGTTGTTGTGTTGGCGACAGCTTCTACACCTTAAACACTGGGTCATGCAGCTCGTTAACTCAGGGTGTGGTTGTTGTATTGGCGACAACTTCTACACCTTAAACACTGGGTCATGCAGCTCGTTAACTCAGGGTGTGGTTGTTGTTGTATTGGCGACAGCTTCACCCCTTAAACACTGGGTCATGCAGCTCGTTAACTCAGGGGTATTGGTTGTTTAATGTTGACGACAGCTTCTACCTTAAACACTGGGTCATGCAGCTCGTTAACTCAGGGGTGTGGTTGTTGTGTTAGCATTAGCTTCACCTTAAACATTGGGTCATGCAACATTAACTCAGGGGGTATTGGTTGTTGTGTTGGCGACAGCTTCTACACCTTAAACACTGGGTCATGCAGCTCGTTAACTCAGGGTGTGGTTATACACCTTAACAAATTCACGCCTGGAAATTGGCCTAGGGCCGGCCATCCTCGTTACACGAGGGGCAACAATTATTATTATTATTATTATTATTATTATTATTATTATTATTATTATTATTATTATTATTATTATTATTATTATTATTATTATTATTATTATTATTATTATTATTATTAGTGTAGTCTAGTGTTAGTGTTGTGGTACAGTGTTAGTGGTACAGTGGTGCATTGTTACAGTGTTTGTGGTACAGTGTAGTGTCGTGGTATAATAATGTTCACTGCTTTTTGTTTAATT
>NW_024718768.1:2500-7659 GCF_018991925.1 Homarus americanus
CATAAACACACACACAGACACACACACACACACACACACACATTTGGTTTACTGAGACTTACATTAGGTTATTAAGTTAGGTTAGATTACATTTGAGCAGGTTAGGTTAGGTTATGTAAGGTTAGGTTAGGTAAGGTAAGGTTAGGTTAGGTTAGGTTAAGTAAGGCTGTCAGAAAAGCTCAATTACGACACAAAACACTCGGGGGAGGGACACCACTTTGATGTCAACAGAGGCATAAGATGACTTCGTATTGACTTCCTACAGCTTGAAGATGACGGTGATATTTGACTTCTTCCCGTCTCTCAGTCTCTCATTGTCTCTTAATTGTCTCTTTTTATCTCTTATTCTCAACTTGTTTCTCCTGTCATTGTCTCTTAATTGTCTCACCTTGTCTCTTAGTCTGTTGTCTCTCAGTAACATCTTGTCTCTTGATTGTCTCTCATTGTATCTCAGTCTCTTGTTGTCTCTCTAGTTCTTCTTGCTCTCAGTCTTTATCTCTCGTTGTATATTGTCTCTTGTTGTGTCTTAGTCTCTCGTTGTCTCTCAGTGTCTTTCTCTATCTCTTAATTACCTCACCTTGTATCTCTCTTGTCTTCTCTATCGTCTTCTTGTCTCTCCCCTCGTCTCAAAAGGTCTCTCCTCACCATCTCCTCAACCCTAAAGTCTCCCAATATCTTCCACCGTCTCTCCGTATCTCAAAATGTCTCTCACTATCTCACTTTTTTCCTCTACGGCAAAAAAGGTGAATTTTTTTCCCTATTCAAGTGGGTCGGATTTTTTTTTAATATCGGTGAGGTGCCTCTTCCGTCTTTCTGCCTGTCTGCCTGTCCATCCACCCGTCCACCTGTCCACACTTTAGCCTGCTCTTCTACCTGGTACGTCTTTCCGCCTGTCTGCCTGTCTATCCCCCCTTCTACTCTTCAGTCCGTCCACTTACCTGTACGTCTTTCCACCTTTCCACCTGTGTACCCGTCTCTTCACCCTTCAGACCACCCACCTGTACGTCTTCCCGTCTCTTCGCCCCGTCTCTTCTCCCTGTCCTAAGATGAGAGTAGATTGCGTCTCTCAAATGACGGATATTGGTCGTCTGGTGATTCCAGTGAAAGAAGAGATTGATAGACAGGAGGACCATGAATGAAATGGAGAGAGAGAGAGAGAGAGAGAAGGGATATTTTCGCTCTAATTTCCTCTCACTGTATCTCCCCTCCTCCTCTCTCCTTCCCTTCCCCCTCTCTCCCTCCTACCCCTCACCCCTACCCCTCTCACCCCTACCCCCTCATCCCTACCCACTCACCTGAACCCCCTCACCCCTCACCTGTACCCCCTCACCTTTCACCCCCCTCAATAATAATCATACTTACCTTGATTTCGACCTAAGTGACCCAAATAACTGCTTTAGGGGCTAACGACCTTTCATCTGCACTAATGACCTTCGTTAATGGAGGTAATTGAAGAACTTACCTGCCATCATAATGGAAGAATTGTCTCAAGATCAATAATAATGAAGAAGGTATTTTTGGTCCAGTTTTTAGAGGTCAAGTGGTAACTCCTGACCTTGTTTGACCTTTGACCTTGTTTGACCTTTGACCTTGTTTGACTGATGACACCGTTTGATTCTTGACCTTCAGAAATTTGCGCTAAATGGATAACTGGTTAGGTTAGATTAGATGAGGTGAAGTTAGGTCAGGTCAGGTCAGGTCACCATCACAAACTTCCTCACAAGTCTGACTAAAACTTGTTCAATAATGTTCAGACTTGTGTTCAAAGCCAAGACCCAATTTAGTGTTGAACAGAGGGTAAAACAGTTCAATAAGTCATGTGTCGTGTGAAGAGGGAATATTATTATGTGGGCTGGGTGTGGTGTGGGGGTACTGTGGGCTGGGTGTGGTGTGGGGTACTGTGGGCTGGGAGTGGTGTGGGGGTACTGTGGGCTGGGTGTGGTGTGCTGTGGGCTGGGCGTGGTGTGGGGTACTGTGGGCTGGGTGTGGTGTGGGGTACTGTGCGCTGGGTGTGGTGTGGGGGCTGTGTGGCTGGGTGTGGTGGGGTACTGTGGGCTGGGTGTGGTGTGGGGGTACTGTGGGCTGTGGTGGGGTACTGTGGGCTGCAGGTGTGGTGGGGTGCTGTGGGCTGGGTGTGCTGTGGGCTGGGTGTTGTGTGGGTGCTGCTACCACCACTCTCTACCACCACACACACCTACTACCACACCACACACACACACACCACCACCACACCTACACCACACACACACACACACACACCACCACACCCCTACCACACACACACACCACCCACACCACCCACCACCACCACACACCTACCACACCACCTCACCACCACTCCCACCCACCACACCACCACCACCACCACCCACCCACACCTACCACCACCACCACCACACCACCCACACACACCCCTACACACACACACACCCCCACCACCACCCACACCCCTACACACACACCACACCACCCCACACACACACAACACACACACACACCCTACACCACCACCCACCACACACCCTACCCACCACCACCACCCACCTACCCACCACACACCCACCACACACACCACCACCACACCACCTACCACCACCACCACCCACCACCACACATCCCACCACCACCACACCTACCACCACCACCACACACCCCTCCTATGAATAATCCGTATCTATCATTACCTAACCTAACCTAACCCTTAACTGGTAATGAATAGAACTTCGGTGTCTAAGTGCTTATATTATACAAGTAGAGTTACCGAGAGGCCCAGTTACCGAGGCCCGACAGAGTTACAGAGGGCCGACAGAGTGGTGGAGAATCGAGTGTATGCTCGATCATTCCTTGGACTATACACATTTCCCTACCAAATTTCAGCTCTGTCTTCTAAATGTGGACATACATACATACATACATACATACATACATACTACAAAAAGAAACTTATATATAAAATACTCCCTCATACTACTTCCCTCTCATACTTCTCCCTCATACTTCTCCCTCATACTTCTCCCTCATACTTCTCCCTCTACTTCTCCCTCCTATTCTCCCTCATACTTCTCCTCATACTTCTCCCTCATACTACTCCCTCAAACTTCTCCCCTCATACTTCTCCCTCATACCTCCCTCAAACTTCTCCCTCCTTTTCTCCCTCATACTACTCCTCATTCTTCCTCTCCTTCTCCTCATACTTCCCTCTACTCTCCTCATACTTCTCCCTCATACTTCTCCCCTCATACTTCTCCCTCATACTTCTCCCTCATACTTCTCCCTCATACTTCTCCCTCATACTTCTCCTATCTTCTCCTCATACTTCCAAAACACGGAAGACAAGTTAATCCGTGTTGGGTGAAGGTCTTACTTAATCTTTCTAGGTGAGTTGTGGTCACTTTCCAACTTCCTTTCATTTCCTCACGTGGTACTTTGGCTAAACCTTTCGTCACATTCTCAATCACATCGGCTTTCCTTCGTAAGTTTGGGATCTGTGAGTGACGGGATGTTATCTGATGAGACGGACGGTGAAAGGGATGTATTGAGAGTGAAAGGGGTGTGTTGAGAGTGAAAGGGATGTGTTGATGGTGAGAGAGAGGAGTAGAAGGGAGGGAGAGAGAATGGAGGAGGAGAATACATTGAGCTCTGTGTATTGAGAGAGAAGTGAGAAAAGGGGTAGCATACTCAGGGGTTTTAATAATCATACTCAAGTGGTTTAATAATCATACTCAGGGGTTTTAATAATCATACTCAAGGGTTTAATAATCATACTCAAGGGTTTAATAATCATACTCAGGGTTTAATCATTGTTTTTTTAGTTTAATAATCTATAAGGGTTTAATAATCATACTCAAGTGGTTTAATAATCATACTCAAGTGGTTTAATAATCATACTCAAGTGGTTTAATAATCATACTCAAGGGGTTTAATAATCATACTCAAGGGGTTTAATAATCATACTCAAGGGGTTTAATAATCATACTCAAGGGGTTTAATAATCATACTCAAGTGGTTTAATAATCATACTCAAGGGGTTTAATAATCATACTCAAGGGGTTTAATAATCATACTCAATGGGTTTAATAATCATACTCAAGTAGGTTTAACTCATGATACTCAATTAGTCCAGACAAAGACTGGCCAAACTTTGACCTTGTCTCACCTGTGTATAAATCTCATTAAGTTGCCGCCGTGTACACAATCACCTGTGACCAAGATTTACCTGAGCACTGGGGACACATGTAACCTGACCTGACCTGATCTCGCTGCTTCCTGACATAATAGTATATGTGTCCAGGGATTAATTGGACACCTGAGAAGACATTTATTTATTTACCTGTGTGTGTGTCAGAATAAACGAAGCAATGTTTATATGCTCTCTCTCTCTCTCTCTCTCTCTCTCTCTCTCAGAAAGTAATCAGATCCAAAACACATAAATCAGAATTTTGCCACCATCGCCGAAGGCGTATTGTTCTTATGGGCTCGTGACTTGGGGAAACAACAGACCTATCATCTTACGTTTGGCTTAAGTAATGGGCTTGGTTAGGTTAGGTTGGGTTGGGTTGGGCTGGGTTGGGTTGGGTTGGGTTGGGTTGGGCAGAAACAGCAGGATTGAAGACGACGTTGCAATTTGTAAGGGAATATTGCAGAGGTAATATTACTCGACATCAACACAGACACATGGGAGTATTATTGCACACCATTGCACAGGAGCGTGATGTATATAGCGTACTGCTGCTCTGTGTGTGTGTGTGTGTGTCTGTGTGTCTGTGTGTGTGTGCGTGTGTGTGCGTGTGCGCGTCTTACCTTGTGCCTGGTCCTGGTAGTATAACACACACTGGTCGTAACTGGTGAACTCCCAGGCTCGCATACCGGACCCATCCATCGGGCGGCGAGGTGGGTGGCGGGGGCACTAGGTGGGTGGCAGGAATCGGTTAATAATGGGTGGCGGTAGACGGGAGGAATAAGTTAGTAGTAAGTGGGTGGCGGCAGTGGGTGGTGGTGGGTGGCAGTGGGTGTCAGTAGACGGGAGGAATAAGTTAGTAGTGAGTGGGTGGCGGCGGTGGGTGGTGAGGTGGGTGGTGGTGGGGGGAACCTTGGGTAAATAGACGGTGGAGGAGGGAGAAAGGGGGCAGTGAATGACTCGAGGCTATTGATGAAGAGAG
>NW_024718769.1:0-25226 GCF_018991925.1 Homarus americanus
ATTGTAAAAATAGACTGGCAGACAGAGAGACAGACTGACGTACAGACAAACAGAGATACAAAGACAGACAGAGACTGAGAGACAGACGGACAGAGACAGTTAGACAAACTAACTCTACCAAAGCACCAATCACCTACTGCGGCACCAAGAGACGCCAACCCCAGTAAACAGAAACCCTCCTCCTGGTGTACATTAACACAGTATAACCTTTTTCTTCTATATTTTAAATTTATTTATGTTCTTTTTTTCGCCCCCCCCCAGGCCCCGTTGTGGGTCGTTTGATCTGTGCCCGGGTGGGTTAATTCCCATTAAAAAAAAAAGCAACTGGCTGGGCCCAGCCTCGAACTGCTCCCGGCGGTGCTAGACGTAGTTCGTCAGGCCACCGCCAGGGGTCTACTGTCGGCTTTTATGAAGGTGGTTTTGTTGTTTTTCTTTAATAATTCATATATTTTCGGAGTTTTTCTCAGGATTTGTATGAATTTATACTCCAATAGCAGAGTTACAATTGTATTGAAGCTGTGTGTGGCCCTTTTACAGCCAATCTTGGCTACTAACTCAAGATACACTTGTGTGTGCGTGTTTGACTGTCGTGTGTGTGAGTGTCGTGAATCATGAAGAAATTTTGCAAGAACCTGTACCAAAACACATACAAAAGAATACCAAACAGTTATAAACAACAGCGAAACGGTAACTCTGCTATTTGAGTTTAAAATCACGTTAAGAACTGCGAAAATAAATAAATTATTGAAGAAAAACTGCAAAAATACCACATGTAACATAAATACAACTTCTGGAATGTTGATCAATGTCCCCCTGGCGGTGGCCTGGCGAACTAGGTACCACCGTGGGTCACAGCTTCCATGGTAAACACTTTAAATATTATGAGTGTCTCTCACCCACAATGGAGAGGCCTACACTATTTTCTCTCACCACCGCTGTCTACACCTACACTATGGTTACTCACACGAGCCAGAAGCACCGGACATGGAGTAGAAAAATTGTCCTCGTTGCAGATGGTGACGTCATCGTGTGGGTAGCAACGGACCCTGGTGTTATGGTGAAGTAATGGTGAGGTGATGGTGATAGTAAAAGAGATGGTGAAGTTCTTGGGAAGGCCACAGGGAGGTAACGATGAGAATGGTGATATTATGGTGAAATGATGGTGAGGTGACTAGAGGAACTATTCACTAGAGGACCGATGCTGGTGAAGGGTTACTGGTGCACCACTGAAGTATGAATGAAGAAGTAATGATAAAAAAGATAGCTAAAAGGAATGATGGTGAGATATAAGAGAAGAGGTGATGGTGAGTTTTAATGGTGATGGTGAGCGTAATGGTCCGGGTTTACAAGCTTTTACATATACGTGAACGCTTTAAGATTATAACACACACACACACACACACACACACACACACACACACCATTTTTATCCTTCATATCCCGAGAAAATTTACTCAACTAAAATAAATAACTATGACCTGGAACCTGGACCACTATGTTATGCTGTAAAAATAATCTCCTAACTAGACCCTCCACAAGGTACCATGTCTTATGGTCCTGTCCAGCAGTCACTTATCTTATTATCTTACCCAAATTTGAATATTTTACTTTTATTACTTTTGTTTTTCTTATCTTCTCTTATCTTAGGTGTTTATCTGTGTTTTCTTTGTTTAAAGGATTTTATGTTTATTATTTTATGCTTATCTACTGATGCCAAGTTACCACCAGTCTCTCAGTGAAGTAATGCCTTTTCCCGTTTACCCTTCCTCCCGCACACCAACACTCCCTCACATCAATTCTTCACCCACAACACTGCCCACACAATAACACTCCCCCACACACCCCCTACACACTCACGACACTTGTCATGAAATATCGCCTCTTCTTCTCTAAATACACAATAGATCGACTTGTTGCCAGCCCCACATAATAATATATACCATTGTCCTTCACTCCTCCCATTTTGGCTATCACGTTAGAAAATAATTTAGGGGGTGAACTGGCCAAATTGAAAATCGAGTAATTTGGTAGCAATTTATTGTAGTCTTTAAGCATGCAAAACAATATTCTGGCATAAATTTTTTTTTATAATAAGTCCTACCTACATCAAATGGATTTTTAAATGTACATATTTGTGAATTTATAACATAACCAGCGTTTGCACACATGTTACTGTTTCAAGTTTCAAATTATTATATTTTATTATCCGTAGTCTATTTGAAAGTAACCAATGCCTTCATACCCTCTTTGCTTTGGTTTCTTGTCATCAGTAGTCTGCTTGCTATTTGTGCTTTGATGTAACCTTCTCGCCTCTCGTGGCTGTAAACATGGCCCGCTGCTTCTGTGACCATTTTCACACATCTCTCCACACTTTGAGTGTGGGAAGGCCACTTCGGCACCTGCATTGGAGTCTCTTTAAGGTTTCTCAATTCTTGGCTAGTTAGACTTGTTGTCAATGGTGGCTCTAAGACTTCCAAACTCAAGTCAACCAATTCTGACAATTTGGTGGCATTGATGTTTATTGGGGGAACTTTTCTTGAATGAAACGAACAGTCTCCCAACTGGTCGTCATCTATTAGCGTTCCTCTAATCTTTAGAATGACTTCTACAGCCTCGGTTCGGAGATTGGTACATTGACTGCAAGGCATTGCTTGCAAAACTGCTTCTGATCGAGCATTCCAAGCGGACCTTCTTGCCACAGGTAACACGATGTCCCTCACTACCTTCCTCTGTGTTCTTACTAGCTGCAATTGAAACAAAAGGTGATTGGGCCCATCCACCCACATAGGATTAAGTTTCACACTAAACCACTGGGGAAGATAAACTCCAATAATAAATTCAACAATTAACCTCAAATTCTTCAGCACTTTGCCCTTCAATTCGTGTTTGGAAATCCAAATCCTGCAGAAACGAAGAGCTGTAGTTAACTAACGGCTGTGACTGACAGGTCCAATCTCCAAGAGAGCCAATGACTGAGGCACTTCTCCTGATCTTATTGCTTGGGCAATACGATAAGCATAGGATTGATCTGTGCTGAGATCTTTGATGACTCCTTCAGACAACGCCTGAAGGGGAGGGCCAACTTCGACCTTTGGAAAGGTTGTATTTATTTCTAGTTGTGTTGCTTCATCCAGCATGATGCCAAGGGGACCTGACCACTTGTTGTTGCTCTTTGTAGGACCATCAAGTTCCTGGATGAGATGACGAAGAGGTAGCTCGCCTGTATGTAAATCACATACAATCCAAACAAGTCTTCTTCCTAGTTTTTTCTCTAAATGCGTCATTACACCCCCCTGCCATCCGGTGTTCACTGCAGTTGAATCTCCACCAACAGCCCGCAGTGAACTGCCAAGTCCTCTCTCCTGAACCCAACATAAAATATGATCAGCAATGACCTCTGCATGTTTCTTCCCTTCTACTTCAGTTTCGGGAGCAAAGTGAAACAAAAACCGACCACCAGGCTCAGAACAGACAGAGTAGTGTTCTTCTTTGATGAGACCTGGAAACTTTCTGTTCACTCCCTCTACTTCTAGCAAAACTTTTGTGTCATCTATTCTTCCATCAAACAAAAGACAGGAGAGCCCTCCCTCGCTTAAATCTTTTTCATGCTGATCAGATATTGCCTTCATTATTTTTTCTTGTGCTCTCCTAATTTTATTATGATCTATCACCAAAGATACATCCTCTCGGCTGATGAGGCCTGCATCTATCCAAGCGGCAGTTGCAATTTCTGCAGCCTCACGAAGTCCAGCATGGTGGCGAATACTAGCTAAAGCAATGTTTGAAATATTTCTTGTGTTGTATTTCATTTTCTTTGGTAAAGGTTCAGATGGCTCTTTGGAACTATCATCTGATGTTGCTTCCTGTTCATCAGAAGAACTATCAAAGAAGTGATAAACATCTTGACACAGCTTTTCCTCTCTTTGGATGGCTTCTTCACTCTTCATTTTCTTCTTTTGTTCCCTCTCTCGGATTTGTTCTCTCTTCTTGGCATTAGCAATCTGCTTCTTTGTTTCTGAATAATCTATTGAACCCATTTGTATACTTCCTTGGCCTTCTGCCTTTGTCCTCTGTGCCTTTATAAATTCAAGCTCTAAAACAGGGATCTTCTTTTCACGAGGACAACCACAATCAATGTGGGAATTATTTTCTCTCTTACCTGAGTGAGAACAGTTGGATTCAGAACATAATTGTATGGAGCACTTGCAGGTCAAAATGTCAAACAGAGTATCAAGTGTGTGCAGAAATTCATTTTTCCTGGCCAAGTTTTCTTTACCAAGTGATGTTTCAACTGCTTTGTGCCATAATTTCGTTAGTTTTAGCTCAATAGTTCGACACTGATTAATCACAGGTGGTTTGAATAGTGCATTAGCTTTTGTCCATTGATGCAGAAGAGGGACTATCATGTCATTTATGAGTTCTTTATCTGTATAGTTCCTTCTGTCCTTTGCATTTTTTTCTCGAAGGAGTAACCCTAATCTTAGCATGTCTCTCACTGTTGGAAGTTCTGATACAGGAAGCTCCTTCCCTTTACCAACTAGCAGGCTCAAGTGGGTTGACAACTGACTTCTTGTCTTCAATTTTGACATCTTCACACTATCTGACAAATAGAAAAATATTTCAATGTTTCATAATTCAATTGTTGTTTCAAAAAATATCAATTTGTTTATCAAAAATGCTGTAACAGAAATAACATAATAATTTCTTAGAACATAATGTTTTATATAATGATATAAGTAACTGCGACAATCAATATGCCCTACTTACAATAATTAAAATGTAGAATTCGTCTGGTAGAGTAGGTGCAAGTGCAATGAGAGCAAACCACCGTCTATGATATCTAGAAGGAGAGTGAGCCGGGCGCCTTATCCTCAAGCTTGGTACAAGTCAAAACAAGAATTAAACTGTCCCACACGGAGAGCCTGTTCATGTTCATGTTCTGACATGCATATTGTACACAAGCTATAGAACCATAAAATACTCCATAATCCATATGCTTACATGAGATTAGTTAATATCAAGTGAATAATTCTAATCAAGTCTCATTAATTTGTTGAAATACTGATATTTGAAACTTTAAGGTATAATTGATGTAGGTGAGGGTTATTTCAATTCATTTTTGTTTGCTAATCTCAAGTTTAGACATAAAGAGGCACAACATTTTGACTACCAAATTTGATTTTTAACATGTTGACAAAATTGACACACCTACCATCATCACGTACGTCTGGGTGATAAGAATATAATGTAGATAAATACACGTAAATATTAGTGACAGCGACGAATATATTCTCATACATATTAGAACAATGTTTTCAAACGTTTTTTACTGCGACCCACAGCCAGAACAACAATTTGAATTGCGACCCATTAAACCTAAGTGTAATGATATGAAATGAGCTCAGGTTAGATTACGGGGGGAAAAAAACTACGATTACGAGTTTGCGTATGATGACTTAAGACACTGAGAACGATGACTGAGGTGTTGAGTATAATGACTTAAGACACTGAGAACAATGACTAAGGTGTTGAGTATGATGACTTAAGACACTGAGAACGATGACTAAGGTGTTGGGTATGATGACTTAAGACACTGAGAACGATGACTAAGGTGTTGGGTATGATGACTTAAGACACTGAGAACGATGACTAAGGTGTTGGGTATGATGACTTAAGACACTGAGAACGATGACTAAGGTGTTGGGTATGATGACTTAAGACACTGAGAACGATGACTAAGGTGTTGAGTATGATGACTTAAGACACTGAGAACGATGACTAAGGTGTTGGGTATGATGACTTAAGACACTGAGAACGATGACTAAGGTGTTGGGTATGATGACTTAAGACACTGAGAACGATGACTAAGGTGTTGGGTATGATGACTTAAGACACTGAGAACGATGACTAAGGTGTTGGGTATGATGACTTAAGACACTGAGAACGATGACTAAGGTGTTGGGTATGATGACTTAAGACACTGAGAACGATGACTGAGGTGTTGGGTATGATGACTTAAGACACTGAGAACGATGACTAAGGTGTTGGGTATGATGACTTAAGACACTGAGAACGATGACTAAGGTGTTGGGTATGATGACTTAAGACACTGAGAACGATGACTAAGGTGTTGGGTATGATGACTTAAGACACTGAGAACGATGACTAAGGTGTTGGGTATGATGACTTAAGACACTGAGAACGATGACTAAGGTGTTGGGTATGATGACTTAAGACACTGAGAACGATGACTGAGGTGTTGCGTATGATGACTTAAGACAGTGAGGACGATGACTGAGGTGTTGAGTATAATGACTTAAGACACTGAGAACGATGACTAAGGTGTTGAGTATGATGACTTAAGACACTGAGAACGATGACTAAGGTGTTGAGTATGATGACTTAAGACACTGAGAACGATGACTAAGGTGTTGAGTATGATGACTTAAGACACTGAGAACGATGACTAAGGTGTTGAGTATGATGACTTAAGACAGTGAGAACGATGACTAAGGTGTTGAGTATGATGACTTAAGACAGTGAGGACGATGACTGAGGTGTTGAGTATAATGACTTAAGACACTGAGAACGATGACTAAGGTGTTGAGTATGATGACTTAAGACACTGAGAACGATGACTAAAGTGTTGAGTATGATGACTTAAGACAGTGAGAACGATGACTAAGGTGTTGAGTATGATGACTTAAGACACTGAGAACGATGACTAAGGTGTTGAGTATGATGACTTGAGTGCCTTATCCCTAACGACTTAAAACCTTAAGTAGAATGATTTTCAAGTGTAATCATCCCTTAAGTGAGGATTATTTAAAAGTGTCGAGATCGTAAGTGCAATTACTTAACACTTGGACCACATGTAGTGTTAAGTGCAATTACTTAAGATCTGTGGATTTTGTGGATAATGTCCTAAAGTGCGATTACTTAAGACACTTGGAATGAAAAGATTAATTATTCCAAGTGCGATTACTACTAAACAACTCGACTTGGACTGATGAAGCCTTTAAGTGTGATTAAGTGGCTTTCTTAAGTGTGATTATTTTAAATCTCTTATATCAATGACAGGAGACGTAAATAAGCGTACTTAAATATCAATTAAGACAATTTCATAGTTACATCCAAATTAATCAAGTTAATTACTTATCGTTTTTGGCTTCAACTATTCAAAAACAACAACAACAATAAAACAACAATACCAACAATAAACAACAGAAGAAGAAGAACAAGAACAAGAAGAAGAAGAAGAAGAAGAACAAGAACTCAATATATCAATCCACTATTATCCTGTTTACTCATCTCTCTCTTTATCTCCTTCCACATCATCTTTATCATCGTCTTAATCTCTTGGCAGTCTTCTTCATCTTTGCCTCGTTTCTTAACTTCCTCCTCAGAGATAAGACCCGTAATGACAAGAGTGTTTAAGGCAGTTATTAGCGCCTTCACCCTTAACTATTGTTCCCTGCAGGCTGTGTATAACCTCGGGCACACACACACACACGTCTTGAGAACAGTCGATTGATATCTGGGTAATTACTGCCGTTCTTCGTTAGCTTTCTCTCTCTTTCTCTCTCTCTCTCTCTCTCTCTCTCTCAATATATTTCTCTGTCTGTCTTTGTCTATCTATTTATTCATCTCTCTCTCTCTTTCTCTCTCTCTCATTTGTTCACTGTCTTTGGGTTTCCTGTTTTTATTCTTGGGCTTTCTGTCTCCCCTTCCTGTCATCGTCTGTCTGTCTATACGTCTCTGTCTCTCTTATCTGGTTCTCTCTTTTACTCTGCCCTTTGTTTGTTCGTCTCGTATCGTGATTATCTCTTGCGAGTGCGTATATATATCTTGATTATGTCTATAAAATCCGTCTTCCATTTTTTAATTTCTAGACGCATTAACATATAGATAAGCATCCATGTTGTACTGCGAGAGGTCGAAGAAAAAAAATTTTTTTAACCAATAAAAACCTTCCTTCTAATCATCTCGTTCGTTGATTGGCTTTCCCTCCCTGATACGTTTTATCCAAATATGCTGAACCATATTATGAAGAGTGGTGAAACTCTTGATGCATTGCTCCCTCACTCCTCACTCACAAACGGGGGGGCGGAGAGGGACAGTCGTAGGGAGAGAGAGGGAAGGAGGGGAGAGAAAGAGGGGGAGAGGTAGGGAGATAGGGAGAGAGAGAGAGAAAAAAATAAACAAATATTGGCAGGATGAACAACCTGTATCTATTGCCTCTCAAAAAACATAGCGGATATGTTTCAATATTCCCGAGAAGCAGTCAGGTGGATGGAGAGGTCAGGGGTGGGGATGAGGCTTGATAATAAACAGAGAGAGAGAGAGAGAGAGCGAGCATAGCAAAACCAATAACCTTTTCCCAACACCTTTACAAACACACACACACACACACACACACACACGAGTTTCAAGACGCTGAGAGACAAGTAAGCATAACGAGATGAATATTAAAGATAAAGAAGGAATATGGATAAAGAAGAAAGAACGATAGGGCTGGATAAAGGCTAGGGAAGAGAGAGACAAAAGGGATAAAGATTAAGTAAATAAAAAAGGCGAAAAGGGATACCTCCATCCCCTCACTCAATACTTTCACTCTTCCACTGCTCTTCACCGGCACTGCACCACACAGCACTACAGGTGATCAGTTGTGAGCAACTGGCTGGGCCCAGCCTCGAACTGGTTCCGGCGGTGCTAGACGTAGTTCGTCAGGCCACCGCCAGGGGTCTACTATCGGATTTTCTGAAGGTTCTTTTATGTTACATTTGTTAGTTTTGTTGTTTTTCTTTAATAATTCATATATTTACGTAGTTTTTCTCAGGATTTGTATGAATTTATACTCAAATAGCAGAGTTACAATTGTATTGACGCTGTGTTTGGCCCTTTTGCAGCCAATCTTGGCTACTAACTCAAGATAAAGAAGGAATCGCCGTAAATAAAAAGGTCCGGCGCTCTTCTCAGGCTCGACCGCTGTCACCCAAACTGAAACAGACAACTGTCCCTTGACTCACCACGTAACCATAACGTATCTGATTGAGTTGTTAAGCAACAGGAACACTTTGGTAAAAGAAGAAATAATAACAACTTGTAGGATTCTCTCTGTCTGTCTGTTGGTCTGTGTCTGTCTGTTGGTCTCTGTCTGTGTGTGTCTCAGTCTCTGTCTGTCTTTGTATCTCAATCTCTGTCTGTGTGTCTGTGTCTGTTTCTGTCTGTCTGTCTCTGTCTGTTTGTCTCAATCTCTATCTGTATTTGTCTTTGTCTGTTTGTCTCAATCTCTATCTGTATTTGTCTTTGCCTGTCTGTCTCTGTCTGCCAGACAGACATAAGCTGAAACAGACAAACAGACAGATATTGAGACACAAAGATAAATAGACTGAGAGACACACAGGCAGAGACACTCACACACAGACAGAGACCAACACAGACGGACAGAGATAGTCAGACAGACAGACAGAATGCGAAAGGTAGACAGGCAGAGGCAGACATACAGATAGACAGTCAGGCAGGGACCTACATTGTGAGAAAGATATGACAGGCAGAGAAAGACGCAGACACACAGTCAGACAGAGACAGACAAAGTGAGAAAGACAGACAGAGTGAAGAAGACAGACAGAGTGAGAAAGACAAACAGAGCGAGAAAAAATGACAGAGAGACAGACAGGGTGAGAAAGGCATACAGACAGACAGACATATAGTCAAAGTGATAAAGATAGAACAGACATACAGACAGATAGACAGAGACAGTCAGACCAAATGACAGACGGACAAAGACAGTTAGACAAACAGATATAGACAAAATGAGACTGTCAGACAGACAGATAACGAATGAGAGAAAGACATAGACATACCGAGACAGAAACAGACAGACAGAGACAGACACTCAGACAGACATACAGAGACTGACAGACAGACACACAGAGACTGACAGACAGACATAAAGAGACTGACAGATAGACAAACAGAGACAGACGGAGACAGACACAGAGAAACAAAGAAAGATAGACAGAGACACACACAGACAGCAAACAGACAGACAGACAGAAGGAGAGGGACAGACAGAAACAGAGAGACGGAGACGGAGACTAACACAGACGAAAGAGATAGACAGACAGAGACAGTCAGACAGACGGGCAGAAACACTCTGTCTGTCTGTCTGTCGGTTTCTGTGTGTTTGTCTTTCTTACAATATCGGTCTCTGTCTCTCTAGCTGTCTCTGCCCGATTGCCTTTCTCACTCTGATTGCCTGTCTGTCCGTCTGCCATCACTGTCTGTCTGTCTATCTCTGTGCATCTGTCGCTCTATGCCTGTCTGTGTTTTCTCTTGTGCTTTAATCTGTCTCTGTATTCAAGGTTCGTAATACCCTGGATTATTAGTCTTGTCATTTTCCTCTGAATTAATTCTAGGGATTCTGTATCCATTCTGTAGTACGGTGACCAGAACTGAACTGCTTATTCCAAGTGAGGTACTTTGTTACCCCTTTTTCCTACTTATCATTACTCCTAAATCTTTCACACAACAGTTGTAACTTGTAAACAACAACTCTAGCTCTGCTATTTGAGTATAAATTCAAACATATCCTCAGAAAAACTGCATAAACATATGAATTATTAAAGAAAAAAGAAAAAACACCATATGTAACATAAATAGGCCTTCGAAAAGGCCGATAGTAGACCCCCTGGCGGTGGCATGACGAACTACGTACCACCGTCTAGCGCCGCCGGGACCAGGTCGAGGCTGGGCCCAGCCAGTTGCTCACTTGAACTGATCACTCGGGTGGGTGACTTAAACACAAGACACTCACGAGTATGGCATTGATCCCTGCACTGCCCTTAACTGGGTAGTGATGTTGGGAGCTGTCATCTCGACCTTAACTGTGACATCCCGACTATGACATCCCGACAATGACATCCCGAAGATGACATTGATCCCTGCACTGCCCTTAACTGGGTAGTGATGTTGGGAGCTGTCATCTCGTCCTTAACTGTGATATCCCGACTATGACATCCCGACAATGACATCCCGAAGATGACATTGATCCCTGCACTGCCCTTAACTGGGTGGTGATGTTGGGAGCTGTCATCTCGACCTTAACTGTGACATCCGACGATGACATCCGACAATGACATCGAAGATGACGTGATCCTACACTGCCCTTAACTGGGTGGTGATGTTGGGAGCTGTCATCTCGACCTTCTTCTGTGACATCCTTCCATGACATCCGACAATGACATCCAAGATGACGTGATCCTGCACTACCCTTAACTGGGTGTGGTGATGTTGGGGAGCTATCATCTCAGGGAAAAAAAAAAAAAAAAAAAATCCCCACCCCCATCTCGCTCGTCCTGGGGAGGTGGAGATAGTGCTATCACCGGTTGCCAACGGTATCACGACCCACCGACTGGGAAGGGCGTGGAATCCTCCCCCCCCCATCCCCCCCCATTCCCCTCCCCCATCCTCGCCCATCCTGGGAGGTGGTGAATGGTACCATCCGTCAGGCGCAGACGGAAGGTATCACGACCCACCGACTGGGAAGGGCGTGGAATCCCCCCCCCATCCCCCTCCCCTATCCTCACCCATCCTGGGAGGTGGAGAATGGTACCATCCACCAGTTGCCAACGGAAGGTATCACGTTACCGACTGGGAAGGGCGTGGAATCCCCATCTATCCCCCATCCCCATCCTCGCGCCCATCTGGGGAGGTGGTGAATGGTACCCTCCGTCAGGCGCAGACGGAATGTCACGACCCACCGACTGGGAAGGGCGTGATCCCCACCCCCATACCACATCCCTCCCCATCCCCCTCCCCCATCCTCGCCCATCCTGGGAGGTGGGCTGAATGGCCTGCCATCCGTCGAGCGCAGACGGGTATCAGGACCCACCGACTGGGAAGAGAACGTGGAATCCATCCTCCTCCCCATCCTCGCCCTTGCATCCTGGGAGGTGGTGAATGGTACCATCCGTCAGGCGCAGACGGAAGGTATCAGGACCCACCGACTGGGAAGGGTGTGGAATCCCCCCATCCCCCATCCACACCCATCCTGGGAGGTGGAGAATGGTACCATCCGTCAGGCGCCGACGGAAGGTATCAGGACCCACCGACTGGGAAGGGTGTGGAATCCCCCCATCCCCCATCCACACCCATCCTGGGAGGTGGTGAATGGTACCATCCGTCAGGCGCAGACGGAAGGTATCAGGACCCACCGACTGGGAAGGGTGTGGAATCCCCATCCCCCCATCCCCTCCCCATCCCTCCCATCCTGGGAGGTGGTGAATGGTACCATCCGTCAGGCGCAGACGGAAGGTATCAGGACCCACCGACTGGGAAGTGTTGGAATCCCCTGTAATAGGCCCCTGTCTCATCAACAGAACGTATTATATAAATGGGTCAATACATCTGATATTATATTCAGATTCACCACCCTGTAACTTTCCACTGTCTATGAGTAAGACATGAGATTGACACGTGAGCGGGCAACTTACCCAAGAGGGCGAGACCCATAGCTCAGCATTTCTGTAAGCACGCACTGCGATGCCCCTAAGCTTCAGTAGCTCACCTCAACTCATATCGAAAGGACGTGACCAAACGTTTATCATACATAAACGCCGTCCCTTTCTCATTCACTCCTAGACAGTGAGACTTACGGTTGATATACACTCAGGAATTATATATACAACCTTTTATAATAAAACAAAGGAACTACCGTTTGGGTTTCGTTACTTAAAACCCAAATATAAATATGTGTGAACGGACTGGTTAATTGGACAAGCAGCCGATTCATATAGGTGGCAAGCGGTGTGTACGGATTCTTCAAACTGGTAGTCGTATCATCCGTCTGTGTCTTGTGAAAAACAAGAAACCACACAGCAGTGACGCGTTACATAATCCGAGTGTTTAAAACTATATCCCGTATTGAGACGATATGTAGTGAGCGCTCCTTATCTCTGTCACATACAAATACGTGCAGAATTCGTAATATACAAATATTACAGCCTGTTGGTACATATCCAGATTGAGCCGGTTGAGATAGACTCCACTCAGCATTCCCTAGACATTACAGTGTTGCAGTGTTGAACAACAGTTTCGTAACCTGGAATTCAATTGGTATTTCACTAGCAGCTGAGCAGTATTGTTGTGTCGTCAGCGCGAATTACGAATT
This sequence comes from Homarus americanus, assembly GCF_018991925.1. Lineage (NCBI taxonomy): Eukaryota > Metazoa > Arthropoda > Malacostraca > Decapoda > Nephropidae > Homarus > Homarus americanus. The sequence continues at coordinate 13,175 of NW_024718769.1, forward strand.
CCGGTGTCATCATACAGATCTCCATATATACGTGGACTGTGAAAGAATTGGCACACGGCAGTTTTCGCCAGCGAACCACCAGTGTGATAACCAATCATCAGTTTTCTGATCGCCGGAGGAGGAACTCACCTAAATCAAGTGGACTCGTCTCTCACCAAGGCAGAAGCGTCATCTCGTTGCCAAGGAAACCAGCAGCAGCGCACGCATCCTAGGAAGAGGCAACACCCACACTCCACTCAGAACTCTTGAAGGATCACACATTTTCTATACATACGTACTCTGTATAAATAGGTATTTAAATTACATAGTTTTACACACATGAACACGTTCGAGAGATATCTTCACACCGATAGGTTCGTCGGATAGGATTATTTCAATGATAAAGTGTCGAATGTAAGATTAATGTATTGAAATCCTATAATTTACAGTAGTTTGTAAGTGTCTGTCTTCTTATTGATAGTTTAAAAATTAACTACAATTAATATTCATTTGTCTTGTAAATGAGAGGCAAGTGATCTACTTACTGTTAAGTATTCATTGACCCAAGGGGGCTAATAGATAATTTCTAAGTTTCCCATGTCTAATGTAGATGAAATCGAACGCCTAGCGCAACTATTTGCTGATAACCAACTCATCAATGATCAAGCCCAGACTGACATAGATTTTGAGTATGGAACACAGTTAAATGAGTCGGTAGGAAGTAGTGAGAAAGTTATAGACGAATCATTTGACGACTTAAACCGTCGTACCCTACGGTCTGGTAATCACTATAGTACCTCGCCTAAGTATACTAAAGCAGTTACCCCTGTTACAGGTGATAGTGTGTCTGTTGCTAAATCGGTAACAACCTTATTAACCCAGCCTTCTGTTAAGAGTAAGAATACTAACTCGCTTAATAACACTAAAATGGCATCTTCTAACCCTCACACCCTACTAACACACCTACAGCTGATACTGTTATTATGCTGATATTGCAGGAGTCGTAGACCCTCAGCAATTTGGCAACATGAAAACTTCCTCCACCACTCACTGTCTTGTCAGCTTTCTCGATTACATATACCGCCATCTCGAGAAACGAAAAACGTCTGTAGCTGTCGCCTTCATTGATTTCACTAAAGCGTTCGACCTAGTTGACCACAATATAATCATAAACAAAGCTATTGACCTCGGGCTTCGGAGAAGTCTCATACCATGGCTTACAGACTTCCTCAGTGACCGACGCCAAGCTGTACGCTTCCGAGGGGCTGTCTCCACCTTTCAGTCACTCACCTGTGGCGTCCCCCAAGGCACCAAGATGGGACCACTCTGCTTCCTTATGCTCATCAATGATGCCCTAAGAGAAACCCCTGCTCGCTGGAAATATGTCGACGACTCCACCATTGGGATCAGCGTCAACAATTCTGCTCCCAACTATACCGCCCTTCAGGATTTATTGACCAGTCTCCAAAACTGGGCCACCAACAACCATGTCACCATCAACCATACCAAGACCATGGTTATGCACATCAACCTCTCCTCCGACATTGTCCCACCTCCTTCCATTACCCTAGGTCCGAACACACTCCAGGTTGTAGATTCCACGAAGCTCCTCGGCGTCACCATAGACAACAAACTAAATTGGAAACCACACGTCAGTGAAGTTGTCAAATCCTCCAGTTTCCGTCTCCACCTCCTCCGCCGACTCAAGTCCCTCGGAGTTCCCGCACACGAGCTCCTCAGTGTATACACAACATTCATACTTCCCAAGCTCACCTATGCCTCCCCCACCTGGTCTTCCTCCCTAAATGCCACACAACGTAAACACCTAGAAAAAGTGCAAAAGAGGGCATGCAAGATTATTCTCTCCCCTTCCTACTCCACATATCAAGAAGCGCTCAACACACTGACCCTTTCGACTCTCACTGACCATCACCACGGCCTCATCTGCAAATTTGGTAAGAAGCTTCTACACCATCCCCGACACCGGCCCCTACTACCACCTGAGATCCCCTGTCCGAGAATTGCTGTTCGACACCACAACCGCATCCAGCCCATACGTGCACGAACTGATCGCTATAAGAACAGCCCAGTCCCAACCATTGTAAAAATTATCAATAACATGTAATAAATCAGTGTATTCACTCCCAGTAAACACTGCTCCCTACACTGTCACTATGTTGAAATGAACTGTAGTTTGAGCTGATCCCCATCTAAGTTACTATATGTCTTATTTGTGTCACTTATGTCACTTGTATATTATTTGTAATTCGTAACTCATTCCCCAAATATGTAACTGTATATTTTCAGCCTTCTGGCTGCCAAGCTCTTTCAATAAACCGTTAATTATTATTATTATTATTATTATTATGTTCGAAATTTCACGGGACAAGACAATTATAGGGTCGCACATTTTATTCGTGCATGTGAAGATAGCATGCGCAATAGTCACATAACGACTGACGAAGATAAGAAAGCATATGTACGTTCCCATATAACGCAGGGTTCCTATGCAGGCAGTCGTTTAAATGCGTTTGGTTTACAAAGCCCTGACTATGAAAAGTTCAAGCGAACGCTAATTGGGATTATTGGGGGTAGGTCACAGCTGGGCCAGCCGTCACAGATGCCACAGATGCCTCACTCTCAGACTCCTTACGCGACACACTTAGCTCCGATCGCTCCTCCCCGCCTAACATATAAACAGAAAACATCGTTACGATGCGCACATTGTAATAAACGTGGCCACGTAATGGAAGATTGTTTTCAGCCCCGAAGTAATAGTGCAAACAAAGCCACACCCGGTGCAAAGCCATTCTCAAGGTCAAACAGAGAGGGAGCTAAAGCAGCACCTCCTCCTCCTACCCAGACAGCACGCAAATGGTGCGCTCTTCACAAATCGACATCTCATAGTTCACATGAGTGCGATATACTGATAAAAGTTAGGGGAGTGGACCTAAGTGAAACGGAGGTGTCGTATAGGCGCAAGCAGAAACGTCCCCAGGACAAGTCATCGGGGGAAGACCAGAGCACACTACACCAAGGAGAGGGATAGATAGGGTAGTTCCCGCCCCTCCTCACAGCACTTCTATAGCGGCCTCATTAATAGCGGCGCTTAGAAAAGTGGAAGTGTTGTCAGTACTGGTGAGAGTGGATAATACCAGATTGGCTCTTGAGATAGACACAGGTGCTTGCGCTAATGTATTGGCCTTGACATCGTATCACGAGTTACAACGTAAATTCCATCACCGCAAATTCAAATGGAGGCCGAGTAACGCTGAGCTCGAAGGAGTTTCAGGTACTCAGCTGAGCATCAAAGGAATGGTGACGTTACCACTCAGATTCTCAAGACGTGGTACGCCCTTCTACGCGGACTTTTATATAGTTCAGCAGTTCAATTTGCCAGCTGACGGGTTACTTGGTCTACCAACTCTTCGAAAGAACATGATAGATGTTCATCCACGTAATAATAGTGTTACGTTTAAAGGTGTTTCCTACACAGCAATGAGTCATTCTGAACCTATGCTCACCGCTAGGACGAAAGTGTTGTCTACCAATCCTATTAAGAGGAAGGCGGATCATGCGTCAGAGATATATCTCGACCTCAACCACACACCTTCCCAGCGTGATTACAGCAGCAAGAGTTGGAAGATAGTACCTGCAATGTTGAAGAGTACTCTCCATTACCAGAATGAGGAATTCACCAACGCAAAAATCCTGTGAGCTAAAGTGAACATTAGTTTCTGCAAATGATTCGTTCACTGCCCAGGGTGTGACAGGACGTGACTGCAGTTGTTGTGACTGCTCATCAATCAACATCCTGTCAACAAAATTCTTTCGTATGGCGTAAACAACCCCCAGTTACCAGCACCCAGCACCCACCCTAGTGATGATGACACATCCGGTCTGAGAGATGGTCTCAGCATTCTGAGGTATGGTGTTGTGGATGACGTTGTGTAACAATTAGCGGCGGTTTGCTGTACTCAGGATTTTTGTGAGCATTGACCCAATCACCGGACCTTGGAATCAGCTGTGTCTACTGTGACACACACACCAAAGTCTACGGGGTTGCGGGAGCAATTTCACATTATCAAGAAATTAAAGAAAGGATGTTATGTGTGTGATTTTCTAGATATCACAACAATGTCGAAGTGCAACCAAATAAATTCCTAATTCGAGGTATTGTTGCGAATTGCCAACAGACTCGACTGGCCAGGATAGATCAAATAGCACCACATGTCAAGGTGATCGATCATCCTCAGGGCAAGACACGCCTGTTAGAGCTGCTTGCCGACTACAGTAATAGTAGCCTTGCCAGGGGAAACGCTAGGTCAGACAGATTTAACATCCCATCATATAGCGTTAAAGGAAGGAACCAACCCTATTTACGTACCAGCTTATAGACTACCTCATAGCCAGCGCGCTGTAGTGCAAGATATGGTACAGGGTATGTTAGATGAGAATGTCATTAGACACTCAAAATCCCCCTTTAACAGCCCATTATTCCTCGTCCCGAAAAAGGATGGTGGATGGCGCCCTGTCATAGATTTCAGGCGCGTAAATGATCAAACAATCCCTGATAGGTACCCAATGCCTATCTTGAGTGACATATTGCAATCCTTAGGCAAGGATAATGCGGTATTTAGCAACTTAGATTTGCTTAGTGGGTATTGGCAAATACCACTCGATGAAAAATCACGAGAAATCACGGCATTTAGCACGCCTCTAGGCCACTTTGAGTTTCTACGAATGCCATTTGGTCTCAGAAATGCCCCACTAACATTTCAAAGAATGATCAACACCCTGTTTGCCGGACTAATTGGTAACACAGTCTGCGCTTATTTGGATGATCTAATAGTAGTCAGTAAGGACGCCGATTCCCATCTGATAAAACTGCGTGAAGTTTTGGCCAAACTTTCCACAGCAGGACTCAAAATAAAACTCTCAAAGTGCGAGTTTTTAAAATCCAGAATCCATTTCCTTGGTCATGTAGTCGACGGTGAGGGCATACACACAGTTAATGATAAAGTCAAAGCTGTATCTCAGTTCCCGCGTCCTACCTCAAATGATCATGTGCGTAGCCTTCTCGGATTATCTGGTTATAATCGTTCCTTTATCAAGGACTATGCAACATTAGCATCGCCCCGAACGAGGTTGCTCAAAAAAGATGCAGTGTTTATATAGGATGCTGAACACGAGGAAAGTTTTACGGCATTGAAGACAGCGCTAACCAATGCCCCGGTTCTAACATTCCCAGACTACACTCAACCTTTCACTCTCTGTACTGACGCTCCCGGAATTGGAGTCGGAGCAGTGCTCATGCAAGAGGACACGCGTGGGAAGTTTAGAGTGATAGCATTTGCAAGTCGCAAACTAATCGATGCTGAAACACGTTATTCGGCGACGCATTTAGAAACGTTAGCCGTTGTGTGGGCACTTAAGAAGTTCAAAGACATTATCTTTGGCTACAAGATAACTGTTTTTACTGATCATGCGGCAGTCACCGAACTGTTCCATGGCAGAAACTTATCAGGCAGATTAGCACGCTGATATCTGACAATTCAAGAGTTTGACCCCGAATTTAGGTATTTACCTGGGAGGGCGAATGTTGTCGCCGACGCTCTGTCAAGAAATATAGCACCAGTTATGCCTGTATCAACATTCACTCTTTCGCAGCTGGAAGATGAGCAACGACGCGACCCATATTGGTCAGCTGTTATTTTTGCTCTCGAATCGGGCGAGGATGTTAAACTCCCCAAGTTATTTCTTCCCTTAAGTCAGTTTGAATTACGACATAACATGCTCAATAGGACGAGAAAATCTCCTGAGGGTAATGTCTCAAATAGTCGTACCTGACACGTTGTGCAAAGCAGTAATGACATTGTTCCACGATGTCCCACAAGCAGGTCACCAAGGTCGTGATAAATGCTTAGCGGATTTACGAAAGAAGTATTTCTGGAACACTATGAAGAAAGACATAGAATTACACATAGCTAATTGTTTGGCATGTGCTCAACATAAAAGATCGACAGGATCACCTGCCCCGATTCTACAATATCCTACACCAGACCGTCCGTTTGACACAGTCGCTGTTGATGTGTTACAACTCCCAATGAGTCATCAGGGATCAGGATACGTCTTAGTGTGTGTGGATCATTTTTCCAGGTTCGTGGTCTTGATCCCACTAAAAAGCAAAACGGCCGAAGCAGTAGCCTATGCATTAGTGATGAATCTCATATGTCCATATACTACGCCTAAAGTTCTACTCTCTGATAATGGAACAGAGTTCAAGAATGAGCTAATAGAGCATATATGTTTACAATATGGAATTAAACAAACTTTGTGACAGCTTATCATCCACAGGCTAATGGCCTTGTTGAAAGAACCAATCGTAAAATCCTAGAAATACTGCGTCCAATTGTTAGTGGTTTTCAATACGCATGGGAGGATTGGTTACCGCAGGTTGCAGCGTCGATTAATGGGTCAGTTAATAGCTCTACGGGCAAAACACCCTACTATATTGTCTATGGCACAGATAAACGTCTGCCTTACGACATCCTTACAGAGGCGCCATACCCGGTATATAATACGGATGATTTTGCGGCAAAACAAATTCATGTCTTTACAGAAATTCATAACCAAGTACGATCACAGCTAGCGGCGTCACGCGCCGAAATGATCATCAAACAGCATAAACATGCTAAACCTATCGCACTGAACGTTGGGGACGCTGTTATGTTACAGGTACCTGAAAGGAACTCCAAACTTTCGGCGAAATTTTCTGGTCCATTCCGCATAATCTCAAAAGAAGCAGGCAACAAATTCAAAATATGGAAGCCTAATGCACAGATCGCAGATGTCGTGCACGCGGATCGTCTGAAGAAGACCCAGATAAATGTCTTACCTCAAGTTGATGATAATGTGATTGATACATCCTTACAGACTGTTCAGAAGCGAAATGTCCCAAATGACTATTGTATGAAACTACGTTCTGCGAGTAGAAGTTAACTCGTACTTTCGCGTCAGATGGAAAACGTCGACGGCCAACTACAATCAGCATTGGACATTCTTCATGGTCTCAGCACAGCTTCGATGAATTCGACAATAGTTTCATGAACGTTGTCGTTCAAGCTGTATCTCAACAGAATCGTGTTATTTCTCAAACCTTTCACGCGATTACTGCTCTAGAATCAAAGGTTAATGCAATCATAATGGAGTCTAACCAAGTTTCGAGGATTGTTACTAGGTTACAGAAAGCAATCCCGACGTTAGAATGGCTCCTATACTTCACAGAATATTTGCATGCTGCTGAAATTTCAGTTCATAAAATTGTAACCTCTAAAAATGAACTAATAGACAGCATTGTAGATGCCGGGATAGGGCGTGTGGACGCGAAGCTTGTGCCTGTGCAGACGCTTCTTGAAGCTTTAAAAATAGCCAAGTTGCAGTATCATTTAACTCCTATTTTCAATGACAATGAGGTTCAATATCATTACCCACTGTTGGAGTCAACCCTCACGCACAATGCAATTCTGATCCACATTCCTATGCGAGGGCAACATGAGTTTAATGCATGGCATTTAGAACCCTTCCCCTGGTTTGTGAACGACACACTGTATACCCTAGATAGGCCTAAAGAATTTGTCTTAGTAGATGAAGAATATTCATTGTTATCAATAGAGGATTCTGAGGTACTGTCACGGTGTAAGTCGTCTTATCTACACCCTCGCCCATCCTGGGAGGTGGTGAATGGTACCATCCGTCAGGCGCAGACGGAAGGTATCAGGACCCACCGCTGTGAAACGTGGAATCTCCCCCATCCTCCCCCTCTATCCACCATCCTCGCCCATCCTGGGAGGTGGTGAATGGTACCATCCGTCAGGCGCAGACGGAAGGTATCAGGACCCGCCCACTGGGAAGGGCGTGGAATCCCCTCCCCCATCCCCCTCTCCCATCCTCGCCCATCCTGTGAGGTGGTGAATGGTACCATCCGTCAGGCGCAGACGGAAGGTATCAGGACCCACCGACTGGGAAGGCGTGGAGATCTGTCCTCCTCCCCCATCCTCGCCCATCCTGGGGTGGTGAATGGTACCATCCGTCCAGGCGCAGACGGATGGTATCAGAACCCACCGACTGGGAAGAACGTGGAATGCCCCTCCCCATCCCCTATCCCCGCCCATCACCAGGAGGTGGTGAATGGTACCATCCGTCAGGCGCAAACCCGGAAGGTATCAGGACCCACCGACTGGGAAAACGTGGAAATCCCACATCCCTCCCCCATCCCCCTCCCCCATCCTCGCCCATCCTGGGAGGTGGTGAATGGTACCATCCGTCAGGCGCAGACGGAAGGTATCATTTCCACCGACTGGGAAGGGAACGTGGAACTCTCCCTCCCCCCATCCCCTATCCTCGCCCATCCTGGGAGGTGGTGAATGGTACCATCCGTCAGGCGCAGACGGAAGGTATCAGGACCCACCGACTGGGAAGGGTGTGGAATCCCCCCATCCCCCATCCACACCCATCCTGGGAGGTGGAGAATGGTACCATCCGTCAGGCGCCGACGGAAGGTATCAGGACCCACCGACTGGGAAGGGTGTGGAATCCCCCCATCCCCCATCCACACCCATCCTGGGAGGTGGTGAATGGTACCATCCGTCAGGCGCAGACGGAAGGTATCAGGACCCACCGACTGGGAAGAAATGTTGGAATCCCCATCACCCCCCATCCCCTCCCCATCCTCGCCCCATCTGGGAGGTGGTAGATAGTACCATCCGTCAGGCACCCAGACCGGAAGTGTATCGGACCCACCGACTGGGAAAACTGGAATCCATCCCTCCCCTCCCTATCCCCCATCCTCGCCCATCATAGCAGAGGTGGTAAGATAATTACCATCCGTCAGGCGCAGACGGAAGGTATCACGACCCACCGACACAGAGAACGTGGAATCCATTCTCTCTCTGTCCAGGGTTAGGCCGTCTCCTCCCTGTCTCTGAATTAGAGCTATCATCTTCTGTCACATCAAAGGTCTAAACTGTCAAATCCCTCTCACCCTCTCCTTTTCCTCTCATCCCTGCTCTTCCTTTCACTCCCTCCTCTCCCTCTCACCCACCTCCTCTCCCTCTCACCCACCTCCTCTTCCTCTCACCCCTTCCTCCTCTCCCTCTCACCCCTTCCTCTCCTTCTCACCCACGTCCTCTCCCTCTCATCCCCCCTCCACTACTCAGGAGAGAGCTATGAAACAATGAAAATTCTGTTGGCCGCTATAGAGTATGAGAAACACCAGTGGAAGATATGTGGCGATCTCAAAGTCATCAGTTTACTACTGGGCCTTCAGAGTGGCTACACAAAGCACATGTGCTTTTTGTGCTTGTGGAACAGCAGAGCCGATGCAGAGCACCATGTGAGAAAGGATTGGCCGACAAGACCAAGAGATGCGCCTGGAAGGTTTAACTGTGCTCACAATCCGCTTGTAGATCCAGAAAAGATATTTTTGCCTCCACTGCATCTAAAGCTCGGTTTGGCAAAAAATTTCATCAAAGCTATGGATCAATTCGGTGCTGGGACTCTATACTTATCTCAGAAACTAGGTGGTGTGGTTTCCGAAGCCAAGTTGAAAGCAGGTGTCTTGAATGGACCACAAATTCGTATACTAGTTAATGATAGCGAATTCACCAAAACATTGAACCCACTGGAGAAAAAAGCATGGGAATCATTTGTCAATGTGTCAAAGAATTTTCTTGGAAACTATCGTGCTGTACAAGAGAAAGAGTAAAGTTCAGAAGCACTTTTAGAACTTCATATTTTGTCATTATAAAGGATTTGAACTTATGTTTTTTGGTACAATTTTTTATGAGCTTATCTGTGATAGGTTTATTGTATCTTGCATGACGCGATAATGTTACTATATTTACTATTTTTTTTATTCTTTAAGAAAGTAGGTCTGATGGTAGAATGAAACATCCAATTAATATTCATTAATATGAAATTAGTCATGAAAGCACAGTCACATGAGATAATCTCGTCTTTTGCACGACACGTGATGGAATATTAAATATTTGTACCTATTGATTTTTTTTATAAAACCTGGTCTGATAGAACAAAACAAATATCAGATTCGAATTCAGCAATATGAAATTAGTTGTGTGAGCATGATCTCATATGTGAACCATTTTGGCTGTTGACCAGTGTTATCTGTCACTCTTACCAGCTTTAGCACGTCAACACGATAGAGAGAGAGAGAGAGAGAGAGAGAGACTTCATCACAACACCGGGGGCAACTGCCTGTATTAATCATCATTTGCTCACAACACTTCTCCACACCTGTAAAAAACTCACCTGAACCTTCCGACACTTTAATTAAAATGAATCACCTTTGTAAATCGGCGTGAAAGACCAGCGCATTTATATTACATATTACTTAAATTACACTCAGTAACTTAAAGAAGTTCACATTTTCTCTATAACATAATTTGCTTTTCATGGCTGCTATAGTGTGTGTACGGAGAGAGAGAGAGAGAGATTACAGTCTTTCTATAATTATAAATATACCGTCACCGTTTAGCTGTTTATTTTCACTTAGTTATATGATCTGTCACTACTGTCAGTTAGACGCACCTGTCTCCACGCAGTTTTACCATCACATGTATATGAATCCTGATTTTGATACCTGTATTACCTTTCGTCACACTCCCGTACACACCTGCCTTCCTCTGACGTCAGTGCCGTCTACACACCTGTTATCACTGGTCCTTAGCCCCAGGTATACAGTTTCCTTCACCTGTCAACATCTCCGTCTCCACACGTCTCCACCTGTCAAAAGTTCTGTCCGTTAACTCCTTCACCTATCGACATCTCCTGTCTATAGGCTGTCATCATCACCATCTACACCACAACTGCAGGTAGACACACGGCTTCCTCGACCTGTCATCACCATCAGGTACACTCGTCACAACCACCACCAGGGCCACTCTCTGACATAATCGCCAGTGTCATCGACTTAACTCTCCAATCGGTCGAGACCTCGAAACTCTATCTTACGAAGCACGAAATCCATCCTTCTTCAAGACTACAGCAGGAGGAAACAACAGCAACGAAAAGTCCCTTATGATGTACTCGTCCTTCTCATGAAGCTTCTGTAGAAGGCCGTCTTGTTGAAGGGACTGTTAAAGAAATACCCTCCTATTGGATAACATCAAGGAGTATTTACCATCTGTAGGAGTCGTCTTTATACTTGTTGAGTTTAATGAGGAGTGAGGGAAGGGGTAGAGGGGTAAGTTCCTCCTCGTTTCTCCTGTTGGTGGTCTCTCTCGTCTGTGTGTCTTCAGCTCCCCCCTTCGCCCGGAGTCCACGCGTGTTGTGCCTCCCGCCGGGTAATTGACTTATCGAGTCGGCGTCGTGAGGAATTGTGGTGTTATTATGATTACTATCATTGCCCGGTGACCTCGTATCACCGGGGCGCGAGGGTGAGTGGGGGGGAGGGGAGGTAGAGTGCGTGGCAGCAGAGAACGAAAATGGTTGGAATTTGAGTGTGTGTGTGTGTGTGTGTGTTGAAGTAAGAGTCATGTATAGTAGTGTGTGTGCTGGAGTGAGAGGGTAAGAACGTGTGTGTTGGACTGAATGTTGTGAAAAAAGTGTGTTGTAGTGAGAGGCAAGTGTGGTAGAGTGTGTGTTGCTGTAAGAGGGAGATGTGACAAAGTCTGTGTTGGAGTGAGAAGGATGTATAGTAGAGTGTGTGTTGAAATGAGATGGAAGTGTGATGGAGTGTGTGTGTGTGTGTGTGTGTTAGAGTGCGAGGTGGTTGTAGTAGTGTGTGTGTGTGTGTCCTGTAGACTGTGAGAAAGGAGCATTTAAGTGTGTTTGAATGGTAAGGTTATCTACCGAAGTGAATAAATATAACATTGTTCAGTACAAGAACGACATATAATGAAGATGTAAGTGTCTCCCTCTAAGTGTATAATGGTGAACATTTTTATAACTCAGTAGATATCTCAATTTATAAGAGGAGAAAATGACTATAAATAACTTTAGGATTATAACTATGATTATAAACTATAAGAAGAAATTATAATGAACTTGAAAG
>NW_024718770.1:0-6588 GCF_018991925.1 Homarus americanus
AATTTCAAGAAAACGGGAAATTTGTATCATAAAAATGGGAAATATCTACTTTCCGCGAAAGTTGGTTAGATAAACAACTTTCCGAAATAGATTATCATAGAAAACGGGAAATTTGTATCGTAAAAGTAGGAAATATCTACTTTCCGGGAAAGTTGGTTATCCATTTCCCGAAAAGTAGATAGATTTTCTACTTTTCGGGAAGTAGATTATCGATTTTTCAAAGAATAGATTTTCGAATTTTCAGGAAATATTACCCAATTTTGCAGAAGTGATTATCATAGAAAACCGGAAATTTGTATGACAAAAATGGAAATATCTACTTTCCGCGAAAGTTGGTTAGATAAACAACTTTCCCGAAAATAGATTATCATAAGGAAATTTATCATAAAAATGGGAAATATCTACTTTCCGAAAGTTGGTTAACAGATACCAAATTTGCCGAAAATAGATTATCATAGAAAACAGGAAATTTGTATCATAAAATGGGAAAATATCTACTTTCCGCGAAAGTTGGTTAGATAAACAACTTTCCCGAAAATAAATTATCATAGAAACGGGAAATTTGTATCATAAAAATGGGAAATATCTACTTTCCGGGAAAAATGGTTGAATACCAAATTTGCCGAAAATAGATTATCATAGAAAACGGAAATTTGTATCAAAAATGGGAAATATCTACTTTCCGCAGTTGATTAGAATAACAACTTTCCCGAAAATAGATTATCATAGAAAAACGAAATTTATCATAAAAATGAAATATCTACTTTCCGGGAAAGTTGGTTATATACTTTCGAAAAGAAGACAGATTTTCAGGAGAAGACAATATTTTTCGGGGAATAGATTAATTTTGTAAAATATTGCCTAATTTCGAGTAGATTATCATAGAAAACGGAAATTTGTATCACAAAATGGGAAATATCTACTTTCCGCGGAAAGTTGGTTAGATAACCAAATTTCAGAAATAGATTATCAAAAGAAAACGGGAAATTGTATCATAAAAATGGGAAATATCTACTTTCCGCGAAAGTTGGTTAGATAAACAACTTTCCCGAAAATAAACTATCATAGAAAACAGGAAATTTGTATCATAAAAATGGAAATATCTACTTTCCGGAAAAAATGGTTAGATAACCACCATTTGCCGAAAATAGATTATCATAGAAACAGGAAATTTGTATCATAAAAATGGGAAATATCTACTTTCCACAAAAGTTGAAAGATAAACAACTTTCCGAAAATAGATTATCATAAAACAGGAAATTTGTATCATAAAAATGGGAAACATCCACTTTCCGAAAGTTGATAGATAATATTGCCGAAAATAAATTTCACAGAAAACCAAATTTAATCATAAAAAATGGGAAACATCTACTTCCACGAAAGTTGATAGATAAACAACTCCTGAAAAAAAATATCATAGAAAAACAGAAACAAATACAAAAAATGGAAATATCTACTTCCAAAAGTTGACAGATAACCAAACGCCAAAACAGATTATCATAGAAAACTGAAACATATAAAAAATGGAAACATCCACTTTCCGAAAGTTAATAGAAAACCAAATGCCGAAAACAGATTAACATAGAAAACGAAAAATTTATCATAAAAAAACGAAATACCACTTCCGCCAAAAGTTGTTAGACAAACAACTTTCGAAAATAGATTATCACAGAAAACACGAAATGAAACAAAAAAATGAAATATCTACTTTCCAAAAGTTGGTTGAAAACCAAATTTTACAAAAATAATTACTCCAAAAACAGGAAATGTATCAAAAAATGAAATATCTACTTTCCGCAAAAGTTGAATAGATAAACAACTTTCCGAAATAGATTATCATAGAAAACAGAAATTGTATCGTAAAAAATGTAAACATCTACTTTCCGAAAGTTATATCCACTTTCCCGAAAATAGATAGATTGTATAATAAAAAATGGGAAATATCTACTTTCCATGAAAGTTGGTTAGATAAACAACTTTCCCGAAAATAGATTATCATAGAAAACGGGAAATTTGTATCATAAAAAATGGGAAATATCTACTTTCCGGGAAAATGGTTAGATAACCAAATTTTACGAAAATAGATTATCATAGAAAATCGAAATTTGTATCATAAAATGGGAAATATCTACTTTCCGCGAAAGTTGGTTAGATAAACAACTTTCCCGAAAATAGATTATCATAGAAACGGAAATTTGTATCATAAAAATGGGAAATATCTACTTTCCGGGAAAGTTGGTTAGATAACCAAATTTGCCGAAAATAGGATTATCATAGAAAACGGAAATTTGTATCAAAATGGAAATATCTACTTTCCGCGTGAAAGTTGAGTTAGATAAACAACTCTTCCCTGAAAATAGATTATCATAGAAAACGGAAATTTGTATCATAAAAAATGGGAAATATCTACTTTCCGGGAAAGTTGGTTGGGATAACCAAATTTGCTGAAAATAGATTATTATCATAGTAAACGGACCCGAAAATAGATTATCATAGAAAACAGGAAATTTATCATAAAAATGGGAAATATCTACTTTCCGGGAAAGTTGGTTATCTACTTTCCCGAAAGTAGATAGATTTCTACTTTTGGGAAAGTAGATTATCGATTTTTCGGGGATAGATTTTCGAATTTTGAGGGAAATATTACCTAATTTTGCGAAGTAGATTATCATAGAAAACGAAATTTGTATCACAAAAATGGAAATATCTACTTTCCGGAAAGTTGGTTAGATAACAAATTTTCCGAAAATAGATATCAAAAACGGAAATTTGTATCATAAAAAATGGAATATCTACTTTCGGGAAAGTTGGTTAGATAACAAATTTGCCGAAAATAGATTATCATAGAAAACAGGAAATTTGTATCATAAAATGGGAAATATCTACTTTCCGCGAAAGTTGGTTAGATAAACAACTTTCCGAAAATAGATTATCATAGAAAACGGAAATTTGTATCATAAAATGAAATATCTACTTTCCGGGAAAGTTGGTTAGATAACCAAATTGCCGAAAATAGATTATCATAGAAAACGGGAAATTTGTATCATAAAATGGGAAATATCTACTTTCCGCGAAAGTTGGTTAGATAACAATTGCCGAAAATAGATTATCATAGAAAACAGGAAATTTGTATCATAAAAATGAAATATCTACTTTCCCGAAGTTGGTTAGATAAACAACTTTCCCGAAAATAGATTATCATAGAAAACGGAAATTTGTATCATAAAAATGGGAAATATCTACTTTCCGGGAAAGTTGGTTTGATAACAAATTTGCCGAAAATAGATTATCATAGAAAACAGGAAATTTGTATCATAAAAAATGGAAATATCTACTTTCCGCGAAAGTTGGTTAGATAAACAACTTTCGAAAATAGATTATCATAAAAACAGGAAATTTGTATCATAAAATGGGAAATATCTACTTTCCGGGAAAGTTGGTTATCTACTTTCCCGAAAGTAGATAATTTTCTACTTTTCAGGAAAGTAGATTATCGATTTTCGGGGAATAGATTTTCGAATTTTGGAAATATTACCTAATTTTGCGAAGTAGATTATCATAGAAACAGGAAATTTGTATCACAAAAATGGGAATATCTACTTTCCGGGAAAGTTGGTTAGATAACAAATTTTCCGAAATAGATTATCATAGAAAACAGGAAATTTGTATCATAAAAATGGGAAATATCTACTTTCCGGAAAGTTGGTTAGATAACCAATTTTGCCGAAAATAGATTATCATAGAAACAGGAAATTTGTATCATAAAAATGGGAAATATCTACTTTCCGCGAAAGTTGGTTAGATAAACAACGAAAATAGATTATCATAAACAGAAATGTATCATAAAAAATGGAAATATCTACTTTCCGGGAAAGTTGGTTAGATAACCAAATTTGCCGAAAATGATTATCATAGAAAACAGGAAATTTGTATCATAAAAATGGGAAATATCTACTTTCCGCGAAAGTTGGTTAGATAAACAACTTTCCCGAAAATGATTATCATAGAAAACAGGAAATTTGTATCATAAAAATGGGAAATATCTACTTTCCGGGAAAATGGTTAGATAACCAAATTTGCCGAAAATAGATTATCATAGAAAACAGGAAATTTGTATCATAAAAATGGGAAATATCTACTTTCCGCGAAAGTTGGTTAGATAAACAACTTTCCGAAAATAGATTATCTGAAAACAATTTGTATCATAAAATGGGAAATATCTACTTTCCGGGAAAGTTGGTTATCTACTTTCCGAAAAGTAGATAGATTTTCTACTTTTCGGAAAATGAATTATCGATTTTCGGGGATAGATTTTCGAATTTTGGGAAATATTACCTAATTTTGCGAAGTAGATTATCATAGAAAACAGGAAATTTGTATCACAAAAATGGGAAATATCTACTTTCCGGAAAGTTGGTTAGATAACAAATTTTTCCGAAAATAGATTATCAAAAAAACAGGAAGTATCATAAAAATGGGAAATATCTACTTTCCGCGAAAGTTGGTTAGATAAACAACTTTCGAAAATAGATTATCATAGAAAACGGAAATTTGTATCATAAAATGGGAAATATCTACTTTCCGGAAAAATGGTTAGATAACCAAATTTGCCGAAAATAGATTATCATAAAAACAGGAAATTTGTATCATAAAATGAAATATCTACTTTCCGCGAAAGTTGGTTAGATAAACAACTTTCCGAAATAGATTATCATAGAAAACAGGAAATTTGTATCATAAAAATGGGAAATATCTACTTTCCGGAAAGTTGGTTAGATAACAAATTTGCCGAAAATAGATATCATAAACAGAAATTTGTATCATAAAAATGGGAAATATCTACTTTCCGCGAAAGTTGGTTAGATAAACAACTTTCCGAAAATAGATTATCATGAAAACGGAAATTTGTATCATAAAATGGGAAATATCTACTTTCCGGGAAGTTGGTTAGATAACCAAATTTGCCGAAATAGATATCATAGAAAACAGGAAATTTGTATCATAAAAATGGGAAATATCTACTTTCCGCGAAAGTTGGTTAGATAAACAACTTTCCCGAAAATAGATTATCATGAAAACAGGAAATTTGTATCATAAAAATGGAAATATCTACTTTCCGGGAAAGTTGGTTATCTACTTTCCCGAAAAGTAGATAGATTTTTACTTTTCGGGAAAGTAGATTATCGATTTTCGGGGAATAAATTTTCAATTTTGGGGAAATATTACCTAATTTTGCGAAGTAGATTATCATAGAAAACAGGAGAATTTGTATCATAAAAATGGGAAATATCTACTTT
The DNA here is from genome assembly GCF_018991925.1 of Homarus americanus. Taxonomy (NCBI): domain Eukaryota; kingdom Metazoa; phylum Arthropoda; class Malacostraca; order Decapoda; family Nephropidae; genus Homarus; species Homarus americanus. The sequence goes on from NW_024718770.1 coordinate 5,298, forward strand.
CCGCGAAAGTTGGTTAGATAAACAACTTTCGAAAATAGATTATCATAGAAAACAGAAATTTGTATCAAAAATGGGAAATATCTACTTTCCGGAAAGTTGGTTAATAATAACCAAATTTGCCGAAAATAGATTTTCATAGAAACGGAAATTTGTATCATAAAAATGGGAAATATCTACTTTCCGAAAGTTGGTTATCTACTTTCCCGAAAAGTAGATAGATTTTCTACTTTTCGGGAAGTAGATTATCGATTTTTCAGGGAATAGATTTTCGAATTTTGGAAATATTACCTAATTTTGCGAAGTAGATTATCATAGAAAACGAAATTTGTATCACAAAAATGGAAATATCTACTTTCCGCGAAAGTTGGTTAGATAAACAACTTTCCGAAAATAGATTATCATAGAAAACAGGAAATTGTATCATAAAATATGGAAATATCTACTTTCCGGGAAAGTTGGTTAGATAACCAAATTTGCCGAAAATAGATTATCATAGAAAACAGGAAATTTGTATCATAAAAATGGGAAATATCTACTTTCCGCGAAAGTTGGTTAGATAAACAACTTTCGAAAATAGATTATCATAGAAACAGGAAATTTGTATCATAAAATGGGAAATATCTACTTTCCGGGAAACATGGTTAGATAACCAAATTTGCCGAAAATAGATTATCATAGAAAACGGGAAATTTGTATCATAAAAATGGGAAATATCTACTTTCCGCGAAAGTTGGTTAGATAAACAACTTTCCGAAAATAGATTATCATAGAAAACAGGAAATTTGTATCATAAAATGGGAAATATACTTTCCGGGAAAGTTGGTTATCTACTTTCGAAAGTAGATAGATTTTCTACTTTTAGGAAAGTAGATTATCGATTTTTTCAGGCTAATTTTGGGGAAATATTACCTAATTTTGCGAAGTAGATTATCATAGAAAACAGGAAATTTGTATCACAAAAATGGGAAATATCTACTTTCCGGAAAGTTGGTTAGATAACCAAATTTTCCGAAAATAGATATCAAAGAAAACAGGAAATTTGTATCATAAAAATGGAAATATCTACTTTCCGGGAAAGTTGGTTAGATAACAAATTTGCCGAAAATAGATATCATAGAAAACAGGAAATTTGTATAATAAAAATGAAATATCTACTTTCCGCGAAAGTTGGTTAGATAAACAACTTTCCGAAAATAGATTATCATAGAAAACAGGAAATTTATCATAAAAAATGGAAATATCTACTTTCGGGAAAAATGGTTAGATAACCAAATTTGCCGAAAATAGATAT
>NW_024718771.1:0-20812 GCF_018991925.1 Homarus americanus
GAAGAAAATGTTTTGTACATCAACATACTAAAATACAATATTAGTTTTTTTTTACGACAAGAAGAGGCTTGGCTGTTCTATTTCTCGCTTTATGGAAGAGATGCAGCTTTTGTCTTCTTACAACTTTTCAAGTAATTTGTACCAAAATAGAAGATTTTTATTGTCAACATTTAGGGTATGTATTTTTTTTTACATGACTGAATAAACTTGCAGATAGACCTTATTAAATGTGGTATAGCTGTAAATATCCTTCAGTAATGAAATCCAAATATGAGGTCAAGTGAACATTTTTGCTTAGACTCCGCCTTTGTTAGGACCAAGTTATAACAAGTTATTCTGCCAAGTATCCAATAAGTACCCATGACTCAGAGTTAAATAATACCTAACCTAATCTAAGTTCATCAAACTTAATAAAAAAAGTGGGGCAAAAAATAAGTGGTAAAGAAAATTTTTTCTCAGAAAAAGAATTATATTCAGAGGTTTTTTATCCGATACCTTCAGTCGTGATTATTTTGATGCAAAATTAGTAAAATGTATTTAACCCTAACACTACCTCACCTTACATAATCTTACCTTACCTTATCTAACCTAACCTAATGTTACCTAACCTAACCAAGCCGCAACGCTCATGACACAATTGAGTTCTCTAGAAAGTTTTAATTTCATTTTCTTTTTTTAAAAATACATTTGCAGAGACAACAAACTTTTGATAATTATTTCTCCAACATATCTATAAATCTGTTGATGATATATAAATTTAGGATAGGTTAGGTTTGGTGTGATTAGGATAGGTTAGGCTAGTTTAGGATAGTCTAAGTTAACTTAGGAAAGGCTAAGTTAGGTTACGATACACTAGGTTAGGTTTTAATCTGCATGATATTTTTACTGAACTTTTAAACGATGTTATAATCCTGGCAGCAGGGTATCGATCACGAAAATAACACTTTGGTAGTTATAACATTTGATAAAGTTTATTATTACTGTAACATGAAACAAATCACTATAGCTGTACTTATCAATCTAGTATTAAATCTGTATTATCTTTGACCATCGCTCATTGGCCAGCTTATCTCTGCACTGTTCTCTGATATAATAAAGTATTGGTGAATGGGAATATTAATCATTTGTGAGTCACTTACTATAAAGGAAACTGTAACGGATTCTATGGACAGTTGGGAATATTTTCACGGAATAGGTCGGAGTAACTCCCCTCTTGCCCAAAAGCGATCCAAGGAGTTAATTCACAGAGCGAAAATCTAGACGAGTCTTCCTTGTTTGTTTTAGGTCATAACAACGAAAAGTTTAATAATGTTTATTACAATGATTCAAGTTTTACTGTAATTCTTCTTTTTTATATTTTTAGTATTTTGTAGATTTTTTTCACCCAGTTCATTTCTTGTTTAGATTCATTATTGCAATTATTTTTATTACAGAGTTGAATTAAAAGTTTATATCTAAGTATTTTACAGCTTCACAAATACTTTTATAAAATGTTGATACACACAGTGGACAGTTTTAGTTCTTTCTTGTAATACCTCAGTATTACTCTGTTAAATTCTTACCATTTACACCTGACCATTTATTTATTTATTTTACAAATTGTTTAAAGAGAGAACATCACCAGCAGGATACAGATGATGAAGTAAATAGAAGTTTGTAACCTAACCCTACCCCCCACTGCTACCCCTCCCTCTTGTCCCACATTCTTACTCGTCACTCCTACCCCTTACTCCTACCCCTTACTCCCACCCCTTAATCCCACCCCTTATTCCCACCCCTTATTCCCACCCCTTGGTTCCACCCCTTCCTTCTACCCCTTACTTCTACCCCTTACTCCTACCCCTTACTTCTACCCCTTACTTCTACCCCTTACTCCTACCACTTACTCCTACCACTTACTCATAGCCCTTACTCCCACCCCTTGCTTCCACCCCTTGCTTCCACCCTCTTACTCGTACCCCTTGCTCCCACCCCTTACTCCTACCCCTTACTGCCACCCCTTACTGCCACCCCTTACTCCCACCCCTTACTCCTACCCCTTACTCCACCCTTACTCCCCACACTAACTCCCACTGTACTCCCATTTACTCCCTTGCCTTACTCCTGCTCCCTACATACCCTTATCTTATATCTCATATGCCTCCTACCCATACTCCACCCTTGCTCCCACCCTTGCTCCCACCCATATCCCCACACCCTTACTCCCCTTACTCCACCTTACTCCTGCACTCTGCCTCCACCCCTTACTCCCCGCTCTCTCCACCCTTACTCCCACCCCCCTTACTCCCACTCTCCCTTCTCCTATCTCCCCTGCTCCACCCCTTCTCCCACCCATTGCTCCCATCCTGCCTCCCACCCCACTCCCACCTGCTCCCACCCCTTACTCCCACCCCTTACTCCCACCCTTCACTCCTACCCTTCGCTTCTACCCCCACTGTTACCCCACACTACGCTGGTAATTGAAGACATCATACATTTGTTCACTTAGACACCACTTATTATTCAGGACCTAATGGCTATAATATCAGAGTCATTATTCTTAACTCAACTTTATATATATATCAATTGTCAAAAACCTTCACCACAAGAAAGAAAAGAACAGTCGGGTATGGCAGAAAATGTAATAAGCGAACATGGAGTAAGACATCAAGCTCCATATTGTAAACAAGATCATCGTCATTGTTTATTTATTGCGAGGAAAAATATTGTTCGCAATATAATTATAAAAACCTTCTGTAATTCATTCTCTTCATTACACTAAAAGGTAATGAAGTATATAAATAAAATAGTTTGTAAATTACTAAAATAAAAATACGTATAAAAAAGTAAAATAACATCTATTGATGGAATAGAAAAGAATTATATCGTAAGTGGGTAAAAGATTTCTTGGGTAGGTTTTAGAATACAATAACTGTTTTCTGCATTACACCGATGGTTCCAAGTCAGAAATTATCCTTAAGTTTTGTGAATCAGTATTTACAGTTTTTCTTAAAGGGTGACTTAAGTTACGGTCACACGATCCCTTTGATGAGCAATTAATTTGGAGCAAAAATTACGAGTAATTTCTTCCAAATGTGGTCACACGAGTGGCTCTTGGTTCAGTTACTACAGCAAGAAAAAAAAGTTAACGCCGCTGTGCGAGTAGAAGGGAGACGGAACATCACAACAACAATGCGGACGACGCAGCAGCTATCCTTGGTATTATTGTCATTATTAAAAAGAAATGAGAGAAAGCGAAGAAAAACTATTGGGGACTCGTAAGTGGCTGGCGAGGAGGAGGAACGAGTGTTTAATATAGACTGGTTCAACTATCGTAGTTACAGTAGGGAGGGTTGGTAGTGTGTGGAGAATGACCGGCTGTATGGGCTTGTGTTTTGTAAACAAACACGCCAAAACACCACCCAAATAATAAACTCAGTGTGTCGTAAAAAACTGTTTGTGCATTTTATACATAATGTTATTGATCTATGTTATATATAGCCAAGGTAAATACTCGATAAATAAGCTTCGTGTCATTAAATATGGTATTAACCGGGTTTTGAACCGATAATCTTGCTCGAAATAGTCAAGAAATTGACTATCACGATTGTCAATAAAAATGCTTCAAAAACTTGCTCGAATTTCTCGAAAATTGCTCGAAATAACTTTCCGGCAAGAAATTGCTAAAAAAAAAATGCGCCCATGTGACCAGTGCTTTAAGAATTGTATGATATCCTCATGGCAATGGAAACACACACACACACACACACTCACCCCATACACAGTAACACACTCACCATGCACAATCACACACACCCATACACACACCGTACATGCACAAACCATACACACACATACACACACACACACACACACACACACCATACATACACACACCATACATACACACACCATACACATACACACACCATACACACATACACACACACACACACACACACACCATGCACACACCATACAAACAAACAAACACACACCATATACACACACACACACACACACAATGCACACACACACACCATGCACACTCACACACACACACACCATGCACACTCACACCATGCACACACACACACTAATTGTTTTAATTTAGTTCTTGGAACTCTTAAGTGGCAGCGCTTGATGTAAACACTTCTTGGCATTTTCTGTTTATCTAGTAGCAGGTATACACACAGATGTAATATGAGAAAATAAATTATGAATTCTGTCCAGGGAAGTGTTGTGAATATGACCTTGAGATAACACTTGTGTTAAGTGTGAATTTCCCTGTCTAGTGATATGTCCAACTACTACTCTGGGCGGCGAGACAGTGGTAGTGATTACAGATTGCCCACGAGGGGGCTAGTTTATTGGGCACCCCCTTACATCCTGTGCAAGGTGAAGCGCAGAAGCGTTTACAGTGCCCAACTGGGAAGCATGCGGAGTTCATGCTTGCCTTTATGACTCATGCATTAAGGGCGTAAAAGGCCTGAAGGGTCATGGGTTTTGTCAGCAAGTTACATAAAGTGACAATGATGAGTGTGTGGGGGGAAAATTCCCGGTACAATTTATCTGTTTATAGCAAAGTGTGGCAGGTCCCTATTAATGTGAGCGGTGTTTACTGAATCAGCTGACCCTGGCTCGACCTTTTGAGAGACGCAAGCCAAGTGATCTAAGAGTCGTGAATAACATGGTGAATTACTTGGTGTTATTCATTTGGGTGAATATTTGTATAAATCAAAGGTGCTGTCACACACACACACACACACACACACACACACCACGTGGCACACCACCAACACACAGTTTCTGAGAAGGAGTTTGAGATTGTATTTAACGAAGTCTTAACTGGGAAAATGTTGTATGGCTTTTGTTATGGGGTAAGTTCTGGCATGAACATTAAGACTATTTTCATAATTTTTTGTAACTAATATTTTTATCTGCCTGGTACAATTATTTATTAATTTGTATTGTAAGTTATGTCTTGATAGTCGATGTAATGTAACAATTTATTTTTTGTGTTAATGTTCTTATAGATTGGTTCAGTGTTGCGGCTCTGACTCGTCAACGATGTTAATAAGCTCTTGAGTACATACTGCTGGTGAAACTATGTTATATTAACAACACGACAGACAAGTACTATAATACCTTAACATTTAACAATAATTCAGCCTTAATTTAATTTTTTCACCAACTTAAGACACATAACCCAGAAGGAAGTAAGACGGGCAACATAACGCGGGATATCGTGGCTTCACTAAGTGCAAATTATGGAACTTGTGGTAACACATTATGGGAAAATGCGAGCCCTGCTAAGTGGTTCTCCTCAACATGGACGCAAACATCAGATAGACAAAGAAACAGAAGAACCCCGGATATACATTCATTTATTCTACAAAAAAGTTACGTAAACGAGCGTTAAATACGTTTAAGTAATCACAGTTTACGAAGCTGAAGTCGAGATATTAGAAGATGAAGAAGACTTTAGCATATCAGTATACCCCACGACCGGCGCCAGGATGTTAAGTGTGCCATCAGGGTATATTAGCGCTGAGAGACGGGTGCTATCGTGGTATATTAGCACACCTTCACCCTGAATGGTATATCAAAAAGTACAGGATTTACTTCACAGATATTTAGTTATATCTATCGGTATATTATATAAATTATATCAATATATCTGTGTATACCAAATATGGCATCAGAGTATATCACCGTTTGCCATCATATTCTCTAAATAACCTCAAAATATACCCCCGAATGTTTAATATCATACACTATAAATGACACTGTAGTATGTTAGTATATAATCAGGGTATAACATAAATAATATCAGCATTGTTTAGAATATCATATATATTAAGCGTGAGGAATGGATGTATATGATTCAATATATCACAGTTACATAAAGCGGTATGTCAGCTCATCAGCATATCACTAGAATGACATCAGAGTACACGACACTATACTCCAATAAATACTGTCAGGTATCTAAGTATATCAGGGTAATCACTGAGAAGTGTCAGAACATATCAGCATATTCCTTGACTAGTAACAAAACATATCAACATACTCAAAGTATAATCAATGTCTCCGGAATAAACAAGCCAGTGACAGCAGCATATATTTCTGAAAATCAGCTGTGAAATATGTTCAGAACAGCCCAAAGTATACTATAATACTAAGCAACATTTGAAATATACCAGTATACTTCTTAACAGTCAGGGAAAAATCATTATACAGATTAGTGTCCTCGAAGCAGATCAACTTGTCTCCTGCTTTCTGGGGACCCATTAGTGGCATATCAGTATATCCAAAGAGACACATCGGAGTATATTACCATATATCCCAAGTGCCATGAAGGGATATCAACATACCTGGGTATATTAACTAGCTCTCATAGTCTTCCACTCTCTCTTAGATCCATCAGAATATGTCAGCATATCACCCTATCTTCTGAAGGTCCAGTTTACCTTGTTCCGAAAGTATGTCGAAGCATACTAACAGATCCCCTGAATGCCTTGAGAACATATCAGTATACTTCTAGGTTAATTCATATCATATCAGTATATCCCCTGAATCTAAGGTATAGCTAACCTCATTTTAAATTATTATTAGAGTATGTTAACATATTCCCTTAGAAGCATACCAGCATATCTCTTATGTCATTACAGTCAACCAGTATACGCTCAGAGATAGATGCAAGCATATCAGGGTATATTAGCATACCCTGTAAGAGAGATATGAGCCTAGCTACATAACCAAGTATATCAACATACCCCATATGCTCTTATAGTACATCAGCACACCCTCTGAGAGACAGAACCATACCAACATATCAGAACATATTAGTATATCCTTTAGAGTGATATGAACATAATGGCATATCAGATGACAAGAGTATATCAGCATAGTCTTTGAGGAGCATATCAGACCAACCTAGCATAAGCTCTTTAAGATAGATGGGAGCATATCTTAAATAGACTGGAACATACCAGAGCATATTAGCATATTAGCATATTAGCAAGGTGAGGAGGAGGAGGAGGAGGCAGGTGTCTACCGACCAGGTATGCCGATAGTCTGGTGATAATGTGGGTAAAACTGGTGTGTGTGTGTGTGTGTGTGTGTGTGTGTGTGTGTGTGTGTGTGTTCGTTCTCATGTTTATTTCTTGTAAGGTATGTGTCACCTAGCCGGCCATTTTGTTTACATTTTTCGGTCGCTCTAAAATACCATTAAAACAATATTGAGTATAAACGTTTGGCTCAACTGATGATCTCAAACATGTCCCAACTTTTTTTTGCCTCAACTCCACATTCTGTAACTCATTTAGGTAGATGTCCTTCACTACACATACACTGGACTATGTGTAATGTTGCAGCTAATGTGTTATCAAGATATTGCACATTATAAGTTCATGTGTGGTCATTATTATATCAAACGGAGGAATTTTAAAGAGCTATTACACCACCTGTATCATTAGTTGTCGCCAGGTGAAGGAATGTTTAGGTAGATTATATTTTATTTACTGTAATTAAAGTTTCAATACCTAAGACGTTCCACTATAAGAGTCTTTCAACCTCAGGTAAGGTCTAAAGACTTTCTACTCTAGGTCTTACACCCTGGAGTAGCTGTATCGTCCACATAGGTAATTACTCCACAAGGAACTGCAAGTTACACCTTGATGTAATACTTCATTTATTGCCAAACTTTATAGGGAAATATTTTTTCACAAAGAATTTCAAGTTACAATTTCACATAACAAGTCACATTACAAACGTTCCTTCGGCTTACAGTTAAACTTTGCAATGTCAAGATATTTTTTTCACTGCAGAGGAAAGTATGCGTCATCATCACCACACACACACACACAAAGACAAAACTCCTGTATCCAGATTCTCAAAAGATTATAAATTAAATTCTTCCCTAAAATTAAACAGACAATACATCTATTTATCATAGAGTATGTGAACAATATCGACGCCATATTGGTTACCATCTTTGAGTTATATAATTAGTTAGCTTCATAGTGTTAATTATTTAGTTAAAAAGGAAAAATAATCTACTAGTGTGTGTTGTGACCAAAATATATCAACATTGTATTTATTTTCTCCTCCAGGGGGCACTAAGTCTAGAAAAATGACACAATTGACATCTACATAAAGTGACTGATCAAGGGTAGATATTGGCTACCTTTTGTGTTACTTTGAGGTCATCCATTTCTAGGCTGTACTCTTAGGATGTTTACAATACACACCTCAACCAGTTCTCCATTCACTAAGGTCAAACAATATAAATCTGGTTCACAAGATACACCGTAAATTTATTAGAATGCAATAATCAGTACTGTGGTATTGTGAGGCGAATAATCTTGTAATTGTTAAGATGTGTTCTTAAGCCACGAAGATGCTCTGAGTGTTGACATCTGCCTTAACCCTTGGTTGACGATGATCTAGCAGGCGTTATTGTAGGTCCTCCTCCTCCTGCTCTCTCAGTAAGGTAAGGAAGGCCTCACCTGACAAAATTGTTGAATGAATTACACAGAATTAACCCTCCTGTTCAACTGCTGTGATGCCTACTTGCTACTTGGGAAGTTAAGTTAGGTTAGGTTAGGTTAGGGTAGGGTAGGGTAGGGTAGGGTAGGGTAGGGTAGGGTAGGTCAGATCAGGTCAGGTCAGGCAGTGCCAGTGTAGTTAATCTTGAGGTAAAATATACTAGAGGCTAATCTTCACATGAGCCAGTAAGACACTTTGACGGAGGCGGTTACGTACAACAGGAAAGCTCTGATAACATATAATGTACAGTATATACCGTTTAAGTTGCGTCAGCAACTCTATACACCACTTATTGACTTACTCATTCACTGCCGTAGAAATATTTACTTCTCTAACAGTTTTCTATATGGTTCCCAGTCATTATAATACGACCTTGTAAAATCAAATGATCTAAATTAAACTAAACTTATCCAAATTAAACTTATTAGCTAACAAATCCTTCTAAAACACGATATATGCAAATCAAAAGTTCTAAATTCAACTTAACTTATCGTAATATAACTATTATAACTAAACCATTTAATTAAACCTAACCTAAACACCTCAAGTGCCACAAACAGAAGGAAAAAACACCTTTAATATTATCGTGTAGGAGGCCCCTGTAACCCACTAACTCCAGGTAATGCATCTATATCAATCTACCTGCGTTAGAAGCTCTATACGTGGCTATGATCGTTACCCACTGCTGGAGAACATTTGTACTTCTATAATTACCCCTGGAGAAACAATGCACCAATTTACGATTTATTTATTTTATTTTTCATTTATTTTTTATTCTTGGTCCATACTGTAAACATCGCCGGCTTGTGAGTCCCGTCAGCCATTTTGTTCTAACTTTCGGGGATTCTAAAATAAGCTATAAATAAATAAATAAATAAATAAATAAAACAAGCATATTTTGTTTTTCTAACCCATGAGCTGTGAGTCTTCATTATATACTTCAACATTACTGTAAACTAAGGCTAGAGAGGGTGTGTACAGTACTAGTGGAGCCAAGACGAGAAGGTATTTCAAATCCATAAAGGGTTTTACAAGTGGAGAGTCTTACAAGTGGAGGGTCTTACAGGTGGAGAGTCTTACAAGTGGAGGGTCTTACAGGTGGAGGATTTTAATAAGGATAAATACAGCAAGTCTTACAGTTGAATCAGCCAAGTCGAGGAAAACTCTTAGGAGTCACGTAACTTCTACCTGGTGTTACCTGTAATCAAGCTAAGGTATATGTAAGAAGAATATTATCTCGTTACTATCCATTCCTCTTCCACTATCCTGCGAGGTGGTGTATTAATAGGCACAGATACTCATGATAAAGAAGGAATAAAGATAAAGACGCAAGATACCTATAAAATGCGACAGAATATACCCACACATGCGTAATCCTAACCCATCCCAACCCAACCCAACCCTATCCTACCCCAGCTTCACCACAGTACACAAAGTCATTCTTGGTATCAGAATGACGCCTAAACACCCTGTATCGCCTAAGACACATTTGAATCGGATGGTTCGTTGACGGTTTTATTTCTTCGGTATAAACCAGAGAAGCAATTAGTTCGTGGGAACAGTGAGTCAAAATACTTCACATCAGCTTCGTTTACGACCTCCAGCTGATATTTACTTCTGTTGTCTATATCAATCACATTTTATAATGAAAACAAAAATATGGTTAGTTACTTAAAAATGAAAAAAACATCATACTTAGATACTTAAGAGTGAGGAAAAAAGATACTTAAGATACTTAAAAATAAAAGCACTCTTTGATACTTAAATTAGGACAAAATAAACGGACATAAAGATTTAACTATGAGCGGTGGATATTACGACATGTACCGGCTATCAATACAGAGGCGCTATTTAGCCGTGAAGTTCTCTCAGAAACTCAACAAGACAATATGTGGTCACGTAAAAATTTCAGGTTAATTTTTTAACACCATCCGTCATTTTAAACCTTGGCACCTGTAGATTAAGAAAATATATGGTGATATTTTTTCTGATGGGATAAAGGTCGTATTTGTCCAGAGAAGTAAGAGAGGAAAAAAATCACTTGAGAGGCATGACGCACAGAGTGTCTAAGGTGATAAAAGATCATATACTACCATTTGGGTTTTCAAATTAAGTTCATTACATAAAATATCAAACTCATAAAAGATTACAAAGAACCAGAACATCACAGGCTCTCTACAGCTATTGTCAATAAATCAATATGCTGATGTGCAAGAAAGCTACACAATGTTAGATGTTCTGGGTAATAGGATTCTATATACAGGAGAGAACACAAACACCTGTATAGTTTTGTAGGTTCGGTTTACTGGATAAGAGTATGTACACAGAGGTGGGTAGCACTGCTCCCTAGCTAAGGTCCTGGTCAACTACCATAGACGACGTATGGCAAGTGATACATTAGCAGCTTCCATACGTCGCCAGGCACATTAATTAAGCGTGTGGGATATGGTAATAACATTGCCACACGCTGCTAGCTAGGCTGAATAAATATAGATGGAGCACATACATAATATACATACATAATACATAATCCAGCATACATAATATACATACACCTCCCTCCCCCCTATACGCTCATAGCAAAGTCTTGAGCGGACCTTTTCTTCTGGATCCGTTCTGAGCGTCGAGGGACTTCATCACTGGGAAGAGTATGGGACTCAACACTGGTGGCGGGGTCAGCAGAAGGCATTGTTACGGGGCGGAGAAAACGGCGGTTCCTCCACCACACCCGACCACTGGGTAACCGCACCTGGTAGTCCCGTGACCTGCCGAGACCCATGACTACGCCTACTTTGTCCCAACGTAGGGAGGTCGGGTCCTGAACACGGACTTGGGTACCGACACTCAACCTGGGGAGAGAACGGGCGTGGTCGTTGTGGCGGGCGACGACGTCCTGAACACGTTCGGCGGCTCGGCGATCACAATCCTCTGTCTTAGCCTGCCACTCCTTGGAGAAGGATTGAGGGTGAGCAGGGACACAAGAACGAAGGGGGCGCCCATACAAAACCTGGGCAGGGGAGCGTCCGGTGTAGTTGGGTGTGTTGCGGAGTTCAAGAAGACCCCGGTCGAAGGCCTCGCAGTCAATATTCCCAGAAGGGGCCACCTTAAGGATGAGGTGCTTCAAGGATTTGACAGCAGCCTCAGCGTGGCCGTTGGACTGCGGGTAATGGGGCGATGACAACACATGCCGGACTCCCCATCGGTCAAGGAACACAGCAAAGTCCCGGCTTGTGAACTGGGGCCCTCCGTCGGTTCGCAGGCGTACAGGAACGCCCACGTCACGGAAGTAGTGGCGGAACTTGCTGATGGTGGCGGCAGGCGTCGTGTCATTACCGCACTTGATGACAACCGGCCAACCAGAGAGACGGTCGACGATAACGAGGAAGGACTTTCCTGACACACAGAAAAAGTCGGCCGACACAGACTCAAAGGGGCGGGTGGGGTTGTCGTCACTCATGAAGGGTTCCTGCTGCTGGCTGGGTTGTAATACTTGGCAGGGCTCACACGCACGGACAACATTGGAGATGTCGGAGTTGATGCCGGGCCAGAACACAGTCTGTCGTGCACGTCGTTTGGTGGCCTCAGCTCCACGGTGGCTGTCATGAAGGCGAGCCAAGGCGTGGGGACGTAATGCAGCAGGGACAACTACACGTGCTCCGTACAGAACAAGGTCTCCGTCGCAGTAAAGTTCATCGCGGAGTTTCCAATACGGGAGCAGGGTGTTGTGAAGATCGTAGCGGTTGCTAGGAAATCCATTCCTCACACACTCGACAAGTCGGACGTAGGAAGGGTCATCTCGGGCCGCTGTTCGAAGGTCCTCCATTGCCTTGTCGTCATCTGGTGACAGGTCCGAACGAAGGGATTGGGCGGCATGGAGAGTGACCACAGTCCTGACGGAAAGAGCGAGGTCGGCGTCGAGCACATGGTCTTCTGGAGTAGGGCGGCTGACAGGAGAGCGGGATAAGGCATCAGGGATGCAGAGCTCCTTACCAGCACGCCACACTGCTGTGAAGATGTACGCCGAGAGCTTCTCTTTCAGACGCTGGAGGCGAGGGTTCTCAACGGCGTCTAGCGTGTAGTGGTTGAGGATCGGAACAAGCGGGCGATGGTCGGTCACTAGGTGAAAGTGTTGCAGGCCTATGAGGTAAAACCTGCACTTGGACGTCGCCCAAACCACAGCCAACAGCTCCAACTCAATGGTGGCGTAGCGCGTCTCAGTGTCAGAGAGGAAACGCGAGCCACACTGGACGAGCCGGAACTGCCCTCCACCATGATCCTGCAGTAGGGCGTATCCCACGCCATACAAGCGTGAGGCATCTGTCTGCAGAACTGTCGGCAAGGCTGGGTCAAACGTGGCGAGGACGGGTGGACGAGACAGGGCCTGTTTCACTTGCTGGAAGGCCTTGTCGTGGTCGGGGGTCCACAGGAATGTCCTCTTGGGGCTCATCAGGGGGCGAAGTGGTTGAGCAGCTGCGGAGATGTCTGACGAAAACTCTGCTAACTGGTTGACGAGACCGATGAAGGACCTCAAGTCGGTCAGGTTAGCAGGGGTGGGAAAATCCGTGATGGCGCGGACCTTTTCCGGGTCAGCTGCGATACCGTTCCCTGAGAGGGTGTACCCACAAAAGTCAGCTGAAGAGCTGGCCAGAACAAACTTGTCGGCATTTAGGGTAATGCCGTGCTTCCGGCACCTGTTGAGTACCTCGTAGATACGGCAGAGGTGATCCATATAATCCTCGTCGTACACGAGTATGTCGTCGACCACTTTCACGCAGTTTGCCAGACCTTGTAGAGCCATATCACCTCGAAGACAGAAAGCGTCTCCTGTAGCGGCGAATCCCATGGGGCCACGGCAATAACTGTAACGTCCATGCGGGGTGATGAAAGTTGTGAGTGGTCAGTCTTCTTCGGCAAGCTCTATCTGCCAGTATCCACTCAAGGCGTCCATCGTCGTGAAGAAGCGCGCCTTCGGGTTCACACTGCGTATAGCTGCAAAGGGCGTGGGAGAAGGGTGCGCAGGACGAGACACCTGGCTGTTGAGCTTGGAGAGGTCAGTGGTGATCCGAACACCACCTTTAGGTTTTGCGACGACAACCATCGGGTGACACCATGGAGACGGTTCATCGCCGGTTGGTGCTTGGGCGACCATGGAGTCCAGCTCGTTTATGACCGCCTCGCGGAAGGCCAGGGGGGCCAGTCGAGGGGTGTAAATAGCGAAGGGCTTCGCGTCGTCCCTCAGGTGGATCCTCATGGGGGACCTACCATCTTCTTGAGAGGCTTGGATTCCAGAGCGGACTTGGTCACCAGAACGTCGCTGAATTCCTTCAGGAAGTACTTCCGAGCATCCGAAGGAGAGGTGTCACTGGCAAGAGGTAGGGGTAGGGCGGCAGCAGGGTAGTTGCTGCTCCCTTCGTGCACCCTGTTGGCGTGTCTTACCTCAAGAATAGGTTTGGGGAAGTCCTGGGAGATGATGGCCAACTCTTGACAATGTCTGTAGGACAACAAAGGAGTCGGGACACCGTTATGCACATCAATCCAGGCTTGACACGACCTGTTGCCAAAGGTGACTTGTGCTTGGAGTGAACCCAGGGCCGGGGTCATCTGTGAACCATCTGCCATAAAGCGGAGATCCTTGGGGGGCGGTCCTAGATCACTTGGAGAGAGCCCCAAGCATTGCAAATGCTGGGGACCGATGACTGTAGCATCAGCGCCGGTGTCGGGCAACATCTGGAGACGGGATGACACACTGCGGTAGGTCACAATGACACTGATGTACTGGGGAACTTTGGTCCTGGGACGCGGGGGGGAGCACACATTCCTAATATGGCTCCAGCGTTGTCCAGGGTCGTCGTGCCTCTGATTGGGAGACTGTGGGCGGCCCTCTCTGGTAGAAGGGCGCTGAAGCTTCCGTTGACGCTGTTCCTTGGGTTTGTTGGAAGGGCAACACTTGTCATAGTGGCCCAGACGGCCGCACACATTGCACTGGACGCGTTTGGCTGGGCACCGTACTGTGAGTGACCAGTGGCCCTTACGGTCACAACTGTTGCATGTAGACTCAGCAGCTGGACACGCCTGTGTTCCGTGCTGCTTACCACAGTTGTTACAAAATGAACCGGGCGTGGACGTGGTGGGCGAAGGCGTAGGAGCAGACTTCTTGTCCTTCTTGTACCGGGACACAGCGCGTACAGCTGTAGGGGGAGCTCGGATGGCAGAGGTGGCACACCTGGCAGCCTCATAGGAGCGACATATCGTCAACACATCCTGAAGAGAAGAGGAAGAGTCGAGGGAGGTGAGGCGTTGGACAAGTTCCTCGTCCTTAACACCCATCAGGATCACCTGCTTCAACTGGGTCTCCTCGCACTGCTGGTGGTGGCCTAAACATATATCTACCTCTTCCGAGGCTCTCTTAAGACGTACATAAAAAACGTCAAAAGACTCACCCTCCATCTGTCTGCAGCTAAACAATTCCCTCCTGCGCAGAGCTTCATTCTGCTGTCCTTTGATGTGCCGTTGTAGAACGTCCAGTACCTCCTCTACAGACAGCGAAGAGGTTGGGGGTACCTGCAACGTATGTTCTAAGACACGCTGAACTTCCAAGGACAGGCACATACGCAGCTGGATGAGTTGTTTAGGCTGTGACAAACTCTGGAGATCCACCATTGTAGCATAATCAGCCCACCGCCGCCGCCATTCGCGAAAAGTCTGGAAATTTACATCAGGCTCCAAGATGGGCGGTGTTTGAGCTGCTGCTTTAGGTGGGGCTGGGGGGCGTGAAGGAAGCATGGATGAGGTATCTGAACCGTTCAGTACCGAGGCAGTGTTAGAGCCAGGGGCTTGGTTAACAGTGAGGCGAGATATCAAGGCTTCAAACCGTGCACTGTCTTCCATTCTCCGTTGGTGGTCTCGTTCTGCCTCTGCTTGCCTTCTGTGCTCATCCGCCAAACGTCTGTGAGCTTCATCCTCGCGTCTCTCATCTCTCATAAACTTCATTAAGGCAATTATCTCTGGAGATAACGCTGAATGTTGAGGTGAAGGGCTGCGCGATGTTGTGGGAGCTGGGCCGGCCTGGTCATCCATCTCTGGGGGACTATCATCCGCTTGACTCATCCAGGCGCTGGGTCCACGGCTACGTAAGGCATGAGACATAACTACTTTATCTGTGTACTGTGTCTTAAATCAGTGTTGACCGGTCAGCCCGTCGTATCAACAAGATTTCAGACAAAAAATTTAATTAAATACACAGATAAGTAGGTTATATATATAAAATATATATAAGAAACCGCGCGGTCAGCAAGTGTTAGTATGTGTGTGTGTCCCAGGCAGGCAGCGTCTCGCCCCAGCTGTGAGGGGGGGTGGAGGCGGCGCTGTGAGGGAGGGGGGTGGAGATAGGAGTAGCTCAGTCGCTCTCTGTAAACAGTCAGAGGAGGGTGCGCTGAGCTCTACACCCCACAAATGCCCAGAACATGCCGTATACCTTGGAAATCCGTTCGAACAAGGTCACACATGAATGGCACGAAACACACAATGCACTAAACACTTCACAGAAAATCACTGTCACTGACACTGCTCAAAGTTGCGAAATTCTTCGAGGGATGACGCGGGGTTGACCCAAGGCGGGGATCCATCAGCCGGCTTTCCACAAACTTGCACTAATCACTCGTAATAATCCAGTAAAACTACGCACTGCGCCATGTTAGATGTTCTGGGTAATAAGTTCTATATACAGGAGAGAACACAAACACCTGTATAGTTTTGTAGGTTCGGTTTACTGGATAAGAGTATGTACACAGAGGTGGGTAGCACTGCTCCCTAGCTAAGGTCCTGGTCAACTACCATAGACGACGTATGGCAAGTGATACATTAGCAGCTTCCATACGTCGCCAGGCACATTAATTAAGCGTGTGGGATATGGTAATAACATTGCCACACGCTGGCCAGGCTGAATAAATATAGATGGAGCACATACATAATATACATACATAATACATAATCAGCATACATAATATACATACACACAATGTTATTGGTGACTGTAATCCCAGGAAAATGATGCTCTTTTAAACTTGGTAACTGGAGCTGTAATGCCAGAAAATGCCAAATATGACAATCTATGTGCATATGAAGTTGGAAGACAAAATTATGAAAATTTTGTCAAGAAACGTATTGTTGGTCCATTGAGCATCTGGGAAAAGATGTCCAAGGTTAATCTTCTGTCGTGGAAAGCAGCAAATAAGACTTCAACCATCAAATTGCTATCACAAGTTATAGAACTTAAGCAGGACATACAGTATATGCATCACAGAAGGACAGCACTGTACATATCAAGTCACCAGACACTGATGTGTTTGGCATATTAAAGCAGCCTCAACTTGGAGAAAATACAAGTATGAAAACAGGAACTGGTGAGCGACGACACATTGGGCAGAGAGCCTTACAGGTTTCCATGCCTTCACAGGATCTGACTGCATTGGAAAATTTGTTGGCAAAGGAAAGAAAGCATGTTGGAGCACTTTGATGAAATCTAACACAAAAGTCCTAGATGCATTCAAGATGCTGAGTAGACCAAATGCCCTCCAGCAGACATGTTTATTGGTCTAAAGGAATTTGTATTTAAGCTCTACTGTCCACGAATGACTTTCACTAAACTGTCATAACTTAGATGGCATCTCTTCAAGAAAACGCAGGCAGAAGCTGGAGAACTACCAGCGACTGCAGCAACTCTAAAGTATCATATATTGAGAGGAAGATATCAAGCTCTTCTGTGGTCTTGTGATGCAGACAGTGAAATGATTTCACAATTAGAGCATGGCTGGAAGATTGACAATGACTGTTTCATACTAGTAATATCAGACCAACCACCAGCTCCAGAAGCAATCACAGAACTTGTTAAATGTGGATGTGGCGTCAGGAAATGTGGATCATTGTCATGTTCATTCAGAAAGAATCAGAAAGAATAGCATGACATGCACCGAGATGTGTAACTGTCAAGCAGATGATGAGAAATGCCTAAACAAGGTGAAGGAATCTGTTGTACACAGAAGACTCTGATGACGAGGACTGAAGCAATGTCGTAAATAATAACTTGTGACTTGTTTACACATGATGTATAACACTACAAACTTTTAATAAATATAAAACGGTGGTTCTAAGCTTTTCAGATAATGGTAATATGTATATGTTTAATTTCCAGTATTTGTCTTTAGCAAATAATTTTACTTACTGCAATCTCTTCTTTGCCAGAGACAGGATGGCATATATGAGCAGCCATGTTTGTAACACACTTATGATATTATAACAGCATTCATGATATATTATGTTAAATTGTAATCATATAATACTACATGTTCATAGGTTATTAGTCATGTTTTAAGTTAATTAGGACTTAATGGTAATACATCTGTGGTTCATTACGCCGCTCTTTAATAAAACTTCTTTAAAGGCATAAAACTTATAATAAACCGTTCAGAAAAAATGACACCACAGTTCCTTAACATAGTTTATAAGGATTATTATAATGTATGGTGTCAAAAATTAACATGAAATTTTTACGGGATTACTTAAGCTCCTACACTAAAACCTGCCGACCTAACCTAACCTTTTTTACCCACCTCTACCTACTTACCTAACCTGACATAATCTAACCTAACCTGACGTAATCTGACCTAACCTGACATAATCTAACCTAACCTGACATAATCTAACCTAACCTGACATAATCTAACCCAACCTGACATAATCTAACCTAACCTGACGTAATCTGACCTAACCTGACATAATCTAACCTAACCTGACGTAATCTGACCTAACCTGACATAATCTAACCTAACCTGACGTAATCTAACCTAACCTGACATAATCTAACCTAACCTGACATAATCTAACCTAACCTGACATAATCTAACCTAACCTGACGTAATCTGACCTAACCTGACATAATCTAACCTAACCTGACATAATCTAACCTAACCTCCCCGTCTGACATAAGCTAACCTAATCAAACCTAACTTTCCCACCTACCTAACATAACCTATCTACTTATTACCTACCTAACCTAACTTAACCCAACCTGACATAATCTAACCTAACCTATTGAAACTTAACTTAACCACCTACCTCATCTAACACCACTTTGTAATCTCTCTGTGCTACAGCTGACAGGATGAGTATGGGGGGCACAATAAACTAGCCTCTAAGTGGCAAAATTAACAAAACTAACCTAACCTAACCCAACCTGACTTAACCTAACCTGATCTGATCTATCCAACTTAAAAAACTTAGAATATATAATAAAGCCGTTAGGTTAATTTAGGCTAAATATGGTTGATTCATATTTTATTTTGACAGAAATTCCCGGCAAAATAACGTATCTATATTGAGAACCACCGCCATGTTGGTTCCACGTTAACAAGACACGGATACACTACAGAATAACCCGCGTTCGTTTAACCTCAATTACTACAGTTTACTTTATAATCTTATTTCACAATCTTCACTACATCTCGCTTCACAATCTTCACTGCATCTCACTTCACAATCTTCAGCCAGGTGAGGTTTATGGATCGGGCTTTTTGTGCGAGAGATAGGAAACGTAGGACTAGGGTATGTTTTCCTGGGGCTGGGATAGGGCATGTAGCCGAGAGGTTAGACAGAGTTTTGTCAGGGGAGGGTACCAATCCAGTAGTGTGTCTTAGTGTGGGGGGAAACGACATAGGTAAGGTTAGGAGTGAGGAACTTTTCAAGAGGTATAGGGAGGCGCTGGGGAAGATTAGAGATAGGGGAGGGGTCCCGATAGTATGTGGTGTCTTGCCTAGAAGAGGGGTTGGTCGTGAATGGCTGTCCAGGGCAATTGCTATTAATTGCCGACTGGAAAAACATTGTGCAAACAATGGTTGGGCATTCATTGATGACGGGCAACGATTTTATGGCAACGACTACCTGTACTGTCGCGACGGAGTACACTTGTCTCGTGAGGGGGTAAAGACGTTGTCTGCATCCCTGGAGCGTGAAATTGTCACTCCGAAGGGGGGGTTTCGCCAGTAGAGAGGGGTCGGGGAAAATGGGAGTCAAAAAACAAGCAGGTCCTGGGAAGTAGTGAAACAGAAGTAGATAATGCTGAAAATATAGTTAGTCATAATAACAAACATCAAAGTAATAAATGTAAAACAGATAGAAACGGAAGAAATATATTGAGTGTTTATTATACTAATAGTAGAAGCCTGTGTAACAAAATGGACCAGCTCAGGGCCATTGTTAGTAAAGAGAACATAGATATAATTGCAATAACGGAAACATGGATAAATTCAAACAGCAAGCATTTTTTAGCAGAATTTCATATTCCAGGATATAACCTATTTAAATTTGACAGAGTAGGAAGGAGAGGTGGCGGTGTAGCAGTGTATATCAGGGTGTCATTAAAAGGCTGCAATAAATCAAACATTAAAACAAATAGCGACAATGAAAGTATTTGGGTAGAGATTGGTGAGGGCAGTGAATCCGTAGTCATTGGTGTTATATATAGACTACCGAATTTGAGTAGGAAAGATGGTAAATTGCTATGGGAGGAAATAAAGAAGGCATCTGATAGAAACAATGTATGTATTCTAGGTGATTTCAACTTTTCAGGCATAGATTGGAAAAATCAACTTAGCGATAATGAATCTGAAGATTTTATAGAAGTAGTACAGGATAGTTTTATATATAAATTTATAAACTTGCCCACTAGAGGAAATAATATCCTCGATTTAGTTCTCAGTAATAATGAAAATCTAGTAAAATATGTTGGGATTGGAGACGAACTAGGAAACAGTGATCATAAAGCCACATATTTTAACATAATATGGGATGGCAGGAAGAAGGAAAATTCGGCCTTGATCCCGGATTTTAGGAATGCTAATTACGGTAGCATAAGGAGAGACCTAAGGGATGACCCTATGGTCAAAAGATTAATCCCCCCCACACCTCCGGAAACTGTCAACTTAGGACGGGATAACCCCGAATTTAATTTAGCAGCTACTTATGAACAATTTATTGCGACAATCAATAATGCCCAAAATAAACACATCCCTAAAAGAAAATTCAGATCGATACGGAACCAACCAAAATGGATGAATAATAGACTCTTAGATCTTCTAGGAAAAAGAAAGGAGTATATAGAAAAGTTAAGAAAGGCGAAAATCACTTACTTGGTTACTATCAGAACCTAACAAGACAGGTATAAACAGAAATTAGGAAAGCAAAGAGAAATTATGAAATCAAGGTAGCAAACGAATCGAAATATACC
>NW_024718772.1:0-14626 GCF_018991925.1 Homarus americanus
GATGAGACTCGCATCGTTATTTTTCGTCACTACCTCCCCGTGCCGGGAGTGGGTAATTTGCGTGCCTGCTGCCTTTCTTAGATGTGGTAGCCGTTTCTCAGGCTCCCTCTCCAGAATCGAACCCTAATTCCCCGTTACCTGTTATAGCCATTGTAGGCGCATAACCTACAATCGAAAGCTGATAAGGCAGACACTTGAAAGAAGCGGCGCCGGTGCGGAGACC
The DNA here is from genome assembly GCF_018991925.1 of Homarus americanus. Classification (NCBI taxonomy): domain Eukaryota; kingdom Metazoa; phylum Arthropoda; class Malacostraca; order Decapoda; family Nephropidae; genus Homarus; species Homarus americanus. The sequence goes on from NW_024718772.1 coordinate 224, forward strand.
GTGCGCTCAGCCCGAAGTTATTCAGATTCACCACAGGTGGGTTACGGACCAGGGCCCGACCAGTTTTGAACTAATAAAAGCGCTCTTCCCTTGCGGTCAGAGACCAATTGCATGTATTAGCTCTAGAATTGCCACAGTTATCCAAGTAAGTGGGTTTACAGATCCAATGAAACATAGTTGATTTAATGAGCCATTCGCGGTTTCGCCTTAAATCGGCTTGTACTTACACATGCATGGCTTAATCTTTGAGACAAGCATATGACTACTGGCAGGATCAACCAGGTAGCTGCTGCTGTTGGCGGCGCCTATCACGGCGGCCAAAATAGTGAGATTGAGAGAGAGGCAGAAGACATTGGGCGAGGGACCGCACGTTGGCCTTAGAGAAATAGCAAACCAGATGATCAGATCTAACTGCACCTTCTCTTGCTATCCTCGGCGCCGGCAGCGCCACCGTGTGTGCCAATCTCCTCCCTTATCCGCTCCTCTTTGCCCCAGCTCCAGCGAGGCAGCCGACATTGGGCGAGGAACCGCACGTTGGCGAATCTCCTCCCTTATCCGCTCCTCTTCTCTTTGCCCCAGCGAGGCAGAAGACATTGGGCGAGGGACCGCACGTTGGCCTTAGAGAAATAGCAAACCAGATGATCAGATCAAACTGCACCTTCTCTCGCTATCCTCGGCGCCGGCAGCGCCACCGTGTGTGCCAATCTCCTCCCTTATCCTCTCCTCTTCTCTTTGCCCCAGCGAGGCCGCCGACATTGGGCGAGGGACCGCACGTTGGCCTTAGAGAAATAGCAAACCAGATGATCAGATCAAACTGCACCTTCTCTCGCTATCCTCGGCGCCGGCAGCGCCACCGTGTGTGCCAATCTCCTCCCTTATCCGCTCCTCTCCTCTTTACCCAGCTCCAGCGAGGCAGCCGACATTGGGCGAGGGACCGCACGTTGGCCAATCTCCTCCCTTATCCGCTCCTCTTCTCTTCTCTTTGCCCCCGCGAGGCATAAGACATTGGCCCATCTCCTCCTCTCTCTCTTTCTCTTACTGTTTGTGGGGCCGTGGGCTCATGAGCGCCATCGTCGCCCAATATTGGTTAGGTTGTGTATTTCACGGGTGGGAACCGCCATCATCGTTGTTAGGTGATGGGGTAACCCAACGTGTGCTTTGACGAGTTTTGGCTGCTAAACTCTCTTTTTAGTATACTCGGCTCCCAGACTGCGCCCTGGTCGTGTTGAACCATGAGCGTTGTCTATGCACATTTAGGGTAGCCGTTTGCGCGTGGAATAGTGCAATGAATCTCGGTCAAGAGACGGTCGGGCGCTGCATTGAAGGCCGGCACAGACGCGAAGACGGGGTGATCAGCCAACGCAAGTCCGCTAAGTTGGGCAGACAGCAAGGCGAAGGGGAGCCCCGTTCGACTGAAAGGCCTATATATGCCAGACGAAACTAGTAGGTGGCGAATGCAGCGCCGAGAGAGAGAGAGAGACGGCAAATAATGTCCAAACGGAAGAGAGACCTCCGGCAAGTAACGGATAGAGCGTTAAGCCTACTCGCCATGCTCGCCCACTGCCATTCCTCTGATCCAATGAAGATCAAAATTCTCTCTCTCTCTCCTTCTGCTCCAGCCATTGCAGGGCAGGAAGGACGGCAATTTTGGTTGTTGTTTTTGGAATGCTACTAAAGAGAGGTGCCGAAGCGCTTCCGCTGGGGGGCGGAAGATATTTCACACCTAATATGTGTGTGAAGGCACCCTCTCCCCTTAATATAGTGAAATAGTGCAATCCAGAATACAAGGTCGGACGATAGGACATTCACCGTACCGCACCTCGAGAGTGGATGTTGGGTAAGGTTAAAACCGGACTGTTCGCAGACAGCCGAATAACCCGGTTCCGGACTAATTGGTGGATGCAACATCATGATGATGCTGCTGCTGCTGCTGTCGCGGAAACCGCAGTGGCGACGTGAGAGAGTAATAATGTTCAATAGGGAGAGCGACCTGGCTAGTGTAATTGATAGATCGCGAGCCTACTCGCCATTAGCCCGCTCCACTGCTATTCCTCTGACCCAATGAGACTATTCTCTCTCTCGCTCTCCTTCTGCTCCAGCCATTGCAGGGCAGGGAGAGGAAATCGACGGCAATTTTGGTTGTTGTTTTTGAATGCCGCGTTTTGCTTCGCAGAGGCGCCGAAGCGCTCCGCTGGGGGGCGGAAGATATTTCACATCGAATATGTGTGTGAAGGCACCCTCTCCCCTTAATATAGTGAAATAGTGCAATCCAGCATACAAGAGCGGACGATAGGACAGTCACCGTACCGCACCTCGAGAGGGGAAGTTGTTTGATCGTTTGTTAGGCAAGGTTAAAACCTGACTGTTCGCGAACAGCCGAATAACCCGGTTCCGGACTTACAATAGACGCAACATCATGATGCTGCTGCTGTCGCGGAAACCGTGGTGGCGACGTGCGCGCCGAGAGAGTAATAATGTTCAATTGGGAGACAGACCTGGCTAGTGAAATTCATAGATCGCGCTCCACTGCCATTCCTCTGACCCCATGAGACTATTTTCTCTCTCTCTCTCTTCTTCTGCTGCTGCTGCTCCAGCTATTGCAGGGCAGGGAAGGGAAAGCGACGGCAACTTTGGTTGTTGTTTTTGAATGCCGCGCTTTGCTTCGCAGAGGCGCTGGAAGGGCCTGCTGGGGCGGAAGATATTCCACACCGAATAGGTGTGTGGAAGGCACCCCCTCTCCCCTTTACTATAGTGAAATAGTGCAATCCAGCATACAAGAGCGGACGATATGGTAGTCACCGTACTGCACCTCGAGAGTGGGAAGTGTTTGATTGCTTGAGCAAAGGGCATGTTCCGACTGTTCGCGAACAGCTGAACAACCCGTTCCGGATTTCATAATAGACGCAATATCGCGATGCTACGTCATGAAACTGTGGTATGCATGTGTGCGCCGAGAGAGTAATAATGTTCAATTGGGGGAGACAGACCTGGCTAGGTGAAATTCATAGATCGCACCCACTGCCATTCCTCTGACCCCGGCGAGACTATTTTCTCTCTCTCTCTCCTTCTGCTGCTCCAGCCATTGCAGGGCAGGGAAGGGAAAGCGACGGCAACTTTGGTTGTTGTTTTTGAATGCCGCGCTTTGCTTCGCAGAGGCGCTCCGCTGGGGGGCAGAAGATATTCCACACCGAATAGGTGTGTGAAGGCACCCTCCCCCCTTAATATAGTGAAATATTGCAATCCAGCATACAACAGCGGACGATAGGACAGTCACCGTACCGCACCTCAAGAGTGGAAGTTGTTTGATCGTTTGTTAGGCAAGGTTAAAACCTGACTGTTCAAGTAGAAGGAGCGAATAAACCTGTTCCGGGATTCTTCATACAGACGCAACATCACATGCTGTTGCTGTCGCGGAAACCGTGGTGGCGACGTGCGCTGAGAGAGCAATAATGTTCAATTGGGGAGACAGACCCATTAGTGAAATCTATAGATCGCGCCCACCGCCATTCCTGACCCCATGAGACTATTTTCTCTCTTCTTCTGCTGCTGCTCCAGCCATTGCAGGCAGGGAAGGGAAAGGACGGCAATTTTGGTTGTTGTTGGAATGTCAAGGCTTGAGCTTCGCAGGAGGCGTCGGCGCGCTTCATGGGCGGGAGATATTTCACACCGAATATGTGTGCGAAGGCACCCTCTCCCCTTAATATAGTGAAATAGTGCAATCGAACATATAAGGGCGGACGTTTTCATCACCGTCTCCCACTCGGTGTGTGTGCAGATTCTCGGATCATTTTGTAAAGTATGCTCGACCCCCGATTGACTTTGACGGTCTCCCATTCGGGTGTGCAAGTTTCTGTAGTATAAAGACAAATGACCCTGATTGATCTTTTTGACTGCTCCTATCTGCGTGCAAGTTTGTATATATCAAATCGACCCCCATTGATTTTGACGGTTCTACCTGGGTGTGTAAGTTTCTGTAGTATGCTATTAAATCGACCCCTCGACATTGATTCTGATTTGTCTCCCCATTCGTGCAAGTTTCTGTAGTATGCTATTAAATCGACCCTCGATTGACTTTGACTGTCTCCCATTCGGGTGTGCAAGTTTCTGTAGTATGCTATCAAATCGACCCCCGATTGACTTTGACTGTCTCCCATTTGGGTGTGCAAGTTTCTGTAGTATGCTATTAAATCGACCCTCGATTGACTTTGACTGTCTCCCATTCGGGTGTGCAAGTTTCTGTAGTATGCTATCAAATCGACCACCGATTGACTTTTGACGGTCTCCCATTCGGGTGTGCAAGTTTCTGTAGTATGCTATTAAATCGACCCCCGATTGACTTTGACTGTCTCCCATTCGGGTGTGCAAGTTTCTGTAGTATGCTATCAAATCGACCCCGATTGACTTTGACGGTCTCCCATTCGGGTGTGCAAGTTTCTGTAGTATGCTATCAAATCGACCCCCGATTCACTTTGACGGTCTCCCATGCGGGTGTGGAACTTTCTCTGGTATGTTGTATAATATGACCGAGGTGCCCCTACCCCTTACTATAGTGAAATAGTGCCATCCAGTGTACAAGGGCGGACGCTTTCATCACCGTCTCCCACTCGGTGTGTGCACATTCTCGGATCATTTTGTATAGTATGCTATTAAATCGACCCTCGATTGACTCTGACGGTCTCCCATTCGGGTGTGCAAGTTTCTGTAGTATGCTATTAAATCGACCCCCGATTGACTTTGACTGGCTCCCATTCGGGTGTGCAAGTTTCTGTAGTATGCTATCAAATCGACCCCCGATTTACTTTGACGGTCTCCCATTCGGGTGTGCAAGTTTCTGTAGTATGCTATCAAATCGACCCCCGATTGACTTTGACGGTCTCCCATTCGGGTGTGCAAGTTTCTGTAGTATGCTATTAAATCGACCCCCGATTGACTTTGACTGTCTCCCATTCGGGTGTGCAAGTTTCTGTAGCATGCTATTAAATCGACCCCCGATTGACTTTGACTGTCTCCCATTCGGGTGTGCCAGTTTCTGTAGTATGCTATCAAATCGACCCCCGATTGACTTTGACGGTCTCCCATTCGAGTGTGCAAGTTTCTGTAGTATGCTATCAAATCATTTGATTGACTTTGACTGTCTCCCATTTGGGTGTGCAAGTTTCTGTAGTATGCTATTAAATTGACCCCCGATTGACTTTGACTGCCTCCCATTCGGGTGTGCAAGTTTCTGTAGTATGCTATCAAATCGACCCCCGATTGACTTTGACTGTCTCCCATTCGGGTGTGCAAGTTTCTGTAGTATGCTATCAAATCGACCCCCGATTGACTTTGACTGTCTCCCATTTGGTTGTGCAAGTTTCTGTAGTATGCTATTAAATCGACCCCGATTGACGACTGTCTCATTCGGGTGTGCAAGTTTCTGTATGCTATCAAATCCGACCCCGATTGACTTTGACGGTCCTCCCATTCCGGGTGTGTGCAAGTTTCGCCAGTATGCTATCCGTCGACCCCCGATTGACTTTTGACCGTCTCCCCATTCGATGCAGGTTTCTGTAGTATGCTATTCATCGACCCCGATTGACTTTGGCTATCTCCATTCCGATTGTGCAAGTTTCTGTGGTAACTTCTTTATTAAAATAAATACCCGATTGACTTTCCACTGTCTCCCATTCGGGTGTGCAGTTTTCTGTAGTATGCTATCCGTCATTGCCCCGATTGACTTTCACTGTCTCCCATTCGGGTGTGCAAGTTTCTGTAGTATGCTATTAAATCGACCCCCGATTGACTTTCACTGTCTCCCATTCGGGTGTGCAAGTTTCTGTAGTATGCTATCAAATCGACCCCCGATTGACTTTGACGGTCTCCCATTCGGGTGTGCAAGTTTCTGTGGTATGCTATTAAATCGACCCCCGATTGACTTTGACGGTCTCCCATTCGGGTGTGCAAGTTTCTGTGGTATGCTATCAAATCGATCCCCGATTGACTTTGACGGTCTCCCATTCGGGTGTGCAAGTTTCTGTAGTATGCTATCAAATCGACCCCCGATTGACTTTGACGGTGTCCCATTCGGGTGTGCAAGTTTCTGTAGTATGCTATTAAATCGACCCCCGATTGACTTTGACGGTCTCCCGTGCCGGGTGTGCAAGTTTCTGTAGTATGCTATTAAATCTCGACCCCGATTGACTTTGGCGGTCTCCATTCGGTTGTGCAGAAGTTTCTGTAGTATGCTATTAAATCGACCCCCGATTGACTTTGACGGTCTCCCATTCGGGTGTGCAAGTTTCTGTGGTATGCTATCAAATCGATCCCCGATTGACTTTGACGGTCTCCCATTCGGGTGTGCAAGTTTCTGTAGTATGCTATTAAATCGACTCCCGATTGACTTTGACGGTCTCCCATTCGGGTGTGCAAGTTTCTGTAGTATGCTATTAAATCGAACCCCGATTGACTTTGACGGTCTCCCATTCGGGTGTGCAAGTTCTCTTGGTGCATTTGAAGTATGAGTTGAGTTTAATGAAGTTGATTTCGTCATAGGCACGGTGCTGTGCTGTGCTGTGCCATCGACAACACCAATAAGGAAGGGGCATCTATTTTTACTTAGGCTAGCATACCTAAGTTAAAGCAAACTCCCCTTGCCAATACAAGAAGGAAGAGGATTTCTTATAGTCTAATAAACAATTCATCATGACCAAATACAGTATCTAACACAGGGGGTCCAGGGGCGCAGCCCCCGGTTAGCAACTAACCATTTGATTGCATTATCTCTGAGAATAGTTAGCAATTATCCATTTGATTGCATTATCCCAGGTTAAGGGGGGTTGTGTGTGGTTCCATATCACCAGATTTATTAAAAAACTCTACGTCAGGCTAAACAGTTTAGGCTAGATGGTACGATACGATACGAAGTCATTAGTTAAGAGGTGAAAGAAGATTATTAGGAATTGAAGAAAAAGGTGGTGAAACTGAAATACAGTAGGAGTAGAAAGAATCTGGGCTCAACCAGATCGCTTCATCTTTCTTATTGGTGTTTTGTCTTTGTTCTGCTCCCTTGGGTCGTCAGACCTTTGTATTAATATTGATTTATTTATATAATGCTGCTTATTATTATTATTTTTGTTATTGTTGGAGTTAGTGAGCCCGCCCAGGTCCTTGTGTAACTGGGAGGGTAGTCACATTTTTTTTTGGTGTTAGTTAAGTGTTAGTTGTGTTAGTCTAAAGGTACACTGTATGCCAGGTTCTTAGTGGAGCTGGTTGGTCACTCTCATCTTTATTCCTCTAGTAATGTTTTATGTAGAAATGTGTATATTGAGGCAGGAGGTGGTTCAATTACTTCTTCCTGTCTATATTATTTTTCCAGTTTTGATATGTTTCTGTGTTAAGTTCAGTCACTTTTTTTCCAGAAATATTTACAGCTTTGTTGTGTATGTCTACATTGATTGCTAAGGTTTGCTCTCTTGTGTAGCTGTTCATTATTGATGTGGTCTGTATATTTTTATGTTATATATATAAATCTGAGGCTATATTTTTTTGTACTGTTTGTAACCTTTTAATGCGTTTTTACTAAGGGTGTTCAATGGGATGGGTGGAGTCCATAATTGATTTGACAAGGGCAATATAAATCTTTCTTTTGTTAATGCTGGGTTTGTTAAAAGCGTTTTTATTTTGATAATCTTATTCTTGCCTGTCGTTCTTTATCTTTTAAGTATGTTATATATCCTCTTTTTGTTAGTTTTTAATCAAGCATCCTACCTTCAGTGTCGTATGGTGCGTTTCCTGGTCGACTATTACTGGTTTGTTTCATCGTATTGGTATTATCTTGAATTTGTTCTTATTTGTCCTGATTTTTCCATTTTTTCTCAAAATCATTTATGTTTTTTATCGCTCTTACCGTGTAGAGTGCCATAAATTGAGTTAATTTTCCTGGGTATGATACTATTTGAGTAATATCATCAGCAAACATTACATATTCACTAAAGGGGGTAGGTTGAGGTGTGTCTGAAGTATAAATTGTATATAGTGTTGGAGAAAGGCATCCTCCTTGAGGTACTCCACTCTCAAGATTAAACATAGTTCCTAAAAAGTTTCCAATTTGAATTTGTGCTCTCCTATCATCTAAATAGTTACACAATATTCTTAGCATGTATTCGTTAAGTCCCAGTTTTAATATTTTATATTTCAAGCCTAAATGCCCAACTTTATCAAAAACCTTAGAAACATCCCTTAAAATTATATTGATCTGGTTACCCTTGCTTTTTTCTATTGCAATTATTTCCGTTATTATAGCTATTGCAGTTAGGGTATTTCTATTGGGCATAAATCCATGTTGTCTGTTGTTAGTTTTCCCATGTTGTGTTAAAAGGCTATAAGTCTTGAATTTAATATTTTTTCCAATAGTTTCCGGTAATTTCTAATAAAGATATTGGCCTGTAGTTTAATATTTCCTTATTGTCCTTACCCTCTTTAGGAATAAATATCATTTTAGCATATTTTAGTTTGTCTGGAAAGTAACCAGTTATTAAGCATGCGTTATAAATGTTTAATAGTGTATTTAAAATGTTTTCAGGTAGATTCATGATCATATTTCGTGTAATACCTGTGAGCCCAGGGCTTTTTTTAAATTTCCTCAGACAGTGCATCATTTCTCCCATGGTTATTATTTGATTATTAGGTAATAAGTTATAGTCTATATATTGCCTTGGGGTGATTCTATGTATTTGTCTTCCCATTTCTTCTTCTATCCTTTCTTCGTGTTCACTATCAAAATCTTCATTTTCCTCATCTGATATTTTAAAACTTTTACCCATTCCTTTTGAATGCTGACTCTTGTTCATTTTCCTCGTGCAATTTTTTCCATTTTGGTCTTTAATGTATGGTGTTTTTGCTTGTTGTGCCCCCTCATCTTGTTTATGGTCCAAAATGTTTTTGTGTCTTTAGTCATGTCAGCCGCCATTATAATATCATTCCATTTTTTATTGTTTGCTTCCTTACATGCGTCTCTTAATTTTATCTGTAGTGCTATCTGTGTCGTATATAGTGTTACGAACCCCTCCACCCAGCACTACGAAGCACGCCATCTATTGTCCTGATCTACCTACCCAGCACCACGAGCAACGCCATCTAGGGACGAGACACGAGTATGACTCGTCTTAGTTACCACTCGAGGTTTCCCTTCTCCCTATCCTGGTTGTTGCGTCACCTCCAATTCGAGGAGAGAGCACTTGGCTCTGGGAAGTGACCACAGGATCATCTATCCTCTAAACCTACGTACGTGCAGTGACTACCTACCGTCTTCTACAATACTCAGCCTTACTCGTCAGCCATCTCAGCTCCTCACTTAAGTACTAGTATCTCTTGTATTAATTTCCCCGTCCACTTGCTTCGAGATTGTTTTATGTTTATTAATATGTATATACTGTTAATGTTTAGGTTAAGTTTGGTTAAGGGTAATTTATAAGCTGAATATTTTGTTAAGGGATTTATGGTACTCTATTATATACAACGAAAACTCGCATCCTTTGTCTACCCTTTTATAGTCCGATTGTCTTTGTTTTTTATTGTTGTTACCTGTTGGGATCTGGGTAGACGTATAACTATATTCTAAATCCCCAACTCGTAACAAATGGCGACCGTGACAGGACACGACCTTAAGTACCATATTCCTTCCTCCTTGTTACTCAGTGTTAATTATTCCTCCCAGTCACTTCTGTTCACAATTGCTTTACGGTGGTTTAAAGTTTCCTTCATATGTGTTTGCATATATTGGTATTATCGTACAGTAAGAGTGAGACGTAGGATATTAGGTTCCAAGTGTCATAAGGCTTACCTGTTATTACACGGCAGTTGTGTAGTAAGTCTTATCGAGTGTAGGAAGAATCCGGATCTGTTTAATGCCGTACCCTCACTCCAGAGTAGGCTGTTCCATAGTCACTAGTTTACGGTGAAGTGATATCTTGGACGCCCCGCTCTACCAGGACCCCATAATTATAAAGCCTCAATTATTGTTCTTCTCATTATCTCATTCAGGGTCAATCATACCATTTATTCAGGGTTGTTAATCAGGATCTTTATATTAATGCCTTAATACGCCCTTCCTCTTTCAAGTCTCTTATCCTTATCTAAGGATCTTCTCAGAAGAACAATATTCATAAGTGTAATTTCCCTAGGTATAACTTGGGTAGTTTCCGGGACTTTCTGGTTATCCACTGCCGTGATATTTTCTAGGGTAATCCACTTATCTTATCTTTTGACCAGTAATTAATTTATCTAGGTTTTCTTAATGGCCACCTCAGGATTTGATCTCCAGGATTTGTGAAAATCCTTCACGTAGCTTAAATTACGTGTTAATATCCTGAAGAAAGAATGGAAAGAAATAGCCAACTATTATAATATCCCATTTTCACAGCAACTGACTAAGGAAATGTTAAAAATCATGTGATTGAAGTGCTGGTTCAACATGAAGTTTTAAAAGAATCCGCTGTTGACAGATTAACGCCCATGTCCAAGAAACTTCAACCACTATCCACCACCCCTCCTCACTCAGAAGTTGCTTCAGGTCTGGCTAGCCCTCAACAAGAAACACAACGAATAGACGCCTTAGAACTGGAACGAGCTAGGTTCGAGTTCCAAATCAAAATGAAAGAGCTCGAGTTGGAGCAGGAGTCGGAACAGGCCAAGTTGGAGCACAAGTTGGAGCATGAGGGAAGGTCGGAACAGGCCAAGTTGGAGCATGAGGAAATGATGGAACGGGCCAAGTTGGAGCAGGAGGTTAGACTGAAAGAACTACAGGTAAGAGAGATAGAAGTCACCTTAACATCGGAGTTTAGATCAAAGGAAGTGGCATTAAGAGAAACTAGCTGCTTTTAACCCTGCTACTGCTTCTTCCCTTGTTCCCGGGTTTGATGAATCCGATATGGACGGGTCATTTAGGACTTTTGAGAAAATAGCCGGGAAGAATGAGTGGCCAAAGGACCAGTGGGTGTCAGTGTTAGTTCCTAAATTATATGGTAAGGCTCGTAGAGTTTATAACTGTTTAGACCAGACTGATGACTATGATAACGTAAAAAGAATATCCTCACCTCTTATGCTATCACGCCAGATGGATACCGGCAGAAGTTTCGTAAACTAACCAAACCATTTTCCCACACCTTTGTTGAGTTTGCTCAAGAAAAGCTTAGGTTTTTAAGAAGTGGTTACAGAGACCTCCACATTTCAGGATTTGTTAAATTTGGTAGTCCTGGAGGAGTGGAAGAGCAAGATACCATTTCACATCTTGAAGCATGTGGAGGAGCGTGGAGAGGTTAATTTAGGGCGTGCTGCTGGCTGGCTGATGCGTACGCTTTGTTGGTGGAGTCACTGGGCAGTAGAGAACGTGGTACTTCCCGACATGTTAGGTCCTCCTCTGATGATAACCTTGGGAACGTGAGTGGTAGGTCGAAAGGTCCCACCCTACTCCCCGATGCAACCAAGCTTACTTGTTCTTACTGTAAAAACCCAGGCCATACGATCCAGAATTGTAAACACCCAAAGTGTCGAATTGCTAAAAGTAGTTCCCTGGATCCCAAGTCCAAACCAATAGCAAATACCAATGTGGAAAGGCCCCATCAGGATCTCTTCTCTTCATTCACCTATGAGGAAAAATTTCAATCATAGAGGGGTCTTCTTTCCCTATTCGTATACTACGTGATACGGGCAGCACAATCTATCCTCCTGTTTAACGTCATTCCCGATATATCTACCGCATTTACTAATGAGAGTGTTCTAATTTCAGATCTCTCATCCCATTCTTCCTATCCTTTAGCTAAAGTGCACCTCCAATTGTCCCTTGATTACTGGGAAGTGCAAATAGCCATTAGGAAAAACCCAATGCCTGTGTGCGGCATTCATTTATTATTGGGTAATGACTTGGTAGGAGATCTAGTGGTTCCCAACATAAAGACAGTCGACTCTCCCTTACCTGTCAACTCCACCACTGACCTTAAAGAAACTATTCCTCATCTTTTCCCATCTTGTGCTGTCACCCGGTCACAGAGTGTGCGAAATGGGCCCTCTTCATCTAAAACCACCTCCAATATCTTCCTACCCACAGAAGATCTGTACAATAAGACCATTAGTAAGGATGAGCTCATTACAGCCCAACAATCTGATCCATCTTTGAATAAACTTCATCATGCAGCAGTTGAGGGTAAAGATTTTAACACCCTTCCATGTTTTTATTATCAGGAAGGGGTTTTGATGAGGGCCTATAGGCCCCCTGAGCTTGCCCATCTAGACACGTGGTCTGAAATACATCAAGTGGTAATTCCCTCCTCAGTCAGACCAGCATTAATTGCCCTTGCCCATGATGGTATTTCAGGACATTTGGGAATCCTGAAAACATATAAAAAGCTCCTCCAACACTATTATTGGCCTGGACTTAGGAAGGATGTGTCAAAATACCTAAAATCTTGTCATATTTGTCAAATGGTAGGAAAACCAAATGAAAGTATACCAGCAGCTCCCATTAAGCCATCCCAGTATTTTCTACACCATTTGAAAAGATTGTTGTGGATTGTGTGGGCCCATTACCAAAGACTAAGAAGGGAAATCAATTCCTGCTCACAGTTATGGATACTTGTACGTTATCCTGAGGCTTTTTCGTAAGCATCACTTTAAAAACGTAATCAAGCATCTTTTGCACCTTTTCACTTCAGTGGGCGTTACAAAAGATCATCGATCAGAACTTAATTTTGACAAATCTTTCAAACAATTTGATGAGCCTCGTTATGGCAACACGTATTATTAACCAAAAAATACTGTATAGAACACCAAAAGGAGAATGGGATGAAAGCGCAGGCTGTTATCTGGCATCAGGAGATAGCCCCAGGAGTCGTGGTTTCTCCCCGATTCAGGGGTTACTATATGGGGAGACTAAATAAGGGACCCTTAAAATAGTAAGGAGCAGTGGTTTGACACTCATCTATCAGCTCGCATAACGGTTTCCCCAATACATTTGACACTTTAGGGACAAATTACTTCAAGTCCGAACCATTGCTCAGTCAAACTTAAAAAAGTCAAGAAAAAAATGGTGAAGTCCTTTGATGGATTAAAAGATCATTTTCTCCAGGTGACAAGTGTTACTCTTTTCTACCCATTTGGGCTTTCTCACCCAGCAAGTTTACTGGTCCTATATAGTTGCTTCCATCAACTATCTCCTCTCAACTATATAGTCCATACTCTGATCACAGAAAAGATTCACAACTTGTTCACATTTAATCTCATGAAACTTTACCATTCAGGCAGTCAGAGGAAGACATCCCAAGGGCTATAAGTCAACCTGTATTGCATACGGTTTTGTCGGGGCCGGAGCCGGAACCCAGATGACATGGACCTATTGGAGGTGAGACTTCCACTCCTACCTAAAGAAAACCCTACTGTAAGTCACATACTCAACAACTTGGATGAGTATTTTTCTGTTCTGAATCCATCTCAAGCAAAAGATCTCACTAAGTTATTATCAACATTTCCTAAACTCACGTCAGACCTCCCGGGGTTTTGCAATATACTTAAACATGATATTAAGCTAATCTCAGATGATGTACAACCCATTAGGCAATCAGCCTATCGACTAAATCCACAAAAAAAGAGATTATGAAAAAGGAGGTAGATTTTTTGTTAAAACATAACTTAGCTGAGCCTAGTACCTCCCCCTGGGCTTCACCTTGCCTTCTCATTCCAAAACCCGATAGCACTTTTCGTTTCTGTACCGATTGTCGTAAAAGTGAACCAGGTCACTGTCTCAGACTCCAACCCTTTACCTTTGATTGAAGATATAATAGACAGCATAGGCTGTGCCAAATTTATCAGTACGGTGGACTTATTGAAAGGATATTATCAAGTGGGACTCACGGATAGGGCAAAAATAATCTCGGCGTTTATAACTCCATTTGGTCTTTTTCAATATTTGGTTATGGCGTTTGGCTTTTCTAATGCTCCGGCCACATTCCAGAGGGCCATCAACTACCTAATTCAGGACCTAGGTGGGACGTTCGCCTACCTGGATGACCTGGTGGTGGTGTCGGACGGCTGGGACGAACATCTGGTGCGTTTGGAGATACTGTTGGCACGACTGCAAGAGACTGGATTCACCATAAACCTGGCTAAATCTGCTTTTGGCCGGGCCTCGGTGACTTACCTGGGACATATCGTTGGGCATGGTATGGTGAGACCCAAGGACGCAAACGTTAGAGCCATCTTGTCCTTCCCCACTCCAAGGACGAGGAAGGAACTCATGCACTTCCTGGGGATGTGCGGCTACTACCGTCAGTTCTGCAGTAACTTCTCCAGCGTGGCCGGACCCCTCACAGACCTTACCAGTTCTGCGGTCCCTTACATCTGGAACCAGAGGTGCGACCAGTCTTTCCACCGCCT
>NW_024718773.1:0-42808 GCF_018991925.1 Homarus americanus
TGATTTCTACCCACACAGACTCGATTCCTATTTCACCCTTTATTGTTTTGAATAGTCGTGGATCTTGAGAACTTGGTGTAGGGTGTTTACTGGCTCGTGTATCTCCTGGCGAGTGTCTACTCCTTTCCTCCTTCAATCCCGTTCTGATTTTCTTAAACTTAGTTATATCTACTCTTTCAATTTTGTTGTATTTGGTGTTTATTAGTCCTGCATTTATCAACTGGTCTATGTAGGATTCTTCTACCCTATCATCTTCTTAGGTGAATTTGACTGTGCCTTCCTTGATTTCCTGCAGAAGTCTATCATTAGTTATTGTAGGTGGTGTGTTGACTGAGTAGAAGCGGATACCGATCTCATTGCCTAGGTCTGCTGCCTGCACATCGCTTGGTGAAGATGGGGGGGGCACGATGGCCAGACTGGGATTCTTTTCTTGATTTCGCTTTGGTTGGGTCAGCTTTTGCAGGTTGTGGTTTCTCTGTTTGCTGAGTTGTGGAATCTGATGATTTGCGTTGTGGTGTAACTGCTTGGGTGATAGGGTCTATTTCCATGACGTTTTCTTCTGTGCCTAGTTTGGCTGTGTGCTCCTGCGGTTTGGTTATTCCCAGGCTACTCTCGGTGACAATTTTAAATATTTCTGTTGAGGGGGCGTCGTCTGGAAATTTCACTCCGGCAGATTGTTTGCAGCAAACATTTCCCTGATCGTTTTTCCAAAGGTTCCTGGTTTTGCAATGTTGTTGATGTGTGCATGAATAATACTGGTTAGAATTGTGAAAGGTAATCCTTCGCTCAGATTGAGGTATGTAGGTTGCATGAGGGGATTTTCTTTGGCTTTCTTCATGAGTAATGGCATGTACAAACTGGACAATTTTGTAATTAAGAAGATTTGTAACCAGGTGAGAAGGTTGGGTCACCTTACCCTCTGACCTGACTACCGACTGTTGCGGTGCTATTTAAAGATTAGTAGGGTCATTACCTAATACCTGACCATTGTGGACCTGGTCTCACCCTCCTCTGTATATATACACCTTGTTTTGTACTTCTCTTTAGTCTGTACTCACCCCTGAAGATGTGAATTACACGAAAGCGCTTGGGAACTTCGTGTTTTCTTCTTTCCTTGTGGTTATCAGCATATATATATATGGTGGGCCTGAGTAACCCAGTGTTGAAAAGGGAAATTTTCCAGGGGTACTCTAGTTATAATGGTGTTGAAGTGCTTAGAAACAAATGCATGTTATTTGAGGCAGCAGTGAGAGATGCTGGTGTATCGTGTCGTACGTCTGGCCAGGCAGTGGTGGGAACAGCCGCAGAGGCAGCGGCGGTTGGTGATGACGTCACCGGTGAGTCTGAGGTGGCTGCCACCCAACCTGGACACCCCAATCGCGCGCACTGTGGTAACTGCGGCGTGTCACATGCCTCTGGTAAAAGTAACTACCCTGCAAGTGGGGCTACATGTCGCAATTGCTCTAAGGTTGGTCACTTCAAAAGGCGTTGTAGGAGAAAGTCAGCCCTAAATGCTCCTGTGGATGTGTCAGGTGCTGTTACAGTGGCAACAGCCCAGCTATCCCGCCACCCCAGGTTACAAGTGTTCGTGTCCCAGGCCGGGGGCAATTCCCCCACCACCCCTGTGCTGGCTGTAGCTGACACGGGTGCTATGGTGTGTGTGGCAGGCGCATCCCTGCTCCGGGACATCGGTTTGTGTCCGGGGCAACTTCGGGCCCATAATGGCCTAAGGGACGTGGCAAACAAACAGCTCAAGTGTCTGGGGTCCGCCCCCTGCCGCCTCAGTGTGGACGAGGGGTCCACCGTCCAGGAGGTCTACTTCGTGCAGACAGCCAAGGCCCTCTATCTGTCATTGGAGGCCTGCAAGGGACGGAAACACCAAGATATTTAAAATAAGAAACATAGTCAATAGTGTTGTTACCTATCTTGAACCTGGCGGGGCCGCGTTTGCGGTTACCAGCTTGTTTGTTGAACACCTTAGTTTTGTCAGTGGAGATAATAAGACAGAGGTGTTCACAGGCTGCGTATACATGGTTCAGGGTGGTTTGCATTTCACGATGAGTTTTAGTATGTATAAGAATATCATCAGCATAGCTGATTGAGATATTGCTGGGGTTGTCTGGTATTAAATTTAATAATGCATTCATAAGAACATTGAACAAAGTGGGGCTAAGTACTCCACCTTGAGGGGTACCAAGTTGCATATCTTTAACTTCACTTTTGTAACCCTGAAACAGTGCAGCAGCCCTTCTGTTGGTTAGGTAACCACTTATCTAGTGTAACAGCCTACCTCCTATATCCATTTTGGCTAGTTCGTACAATATCAGTTGCCTATTGGCAATATCAAATGCAGCTTTTAGGTCAAGAAATGTGGTGTATCTGTGCCTTTCATCACCATGCACAGTTAGGAATGTGGTGATGCAATTATGTACACCTTTACCATGGGTGAAGCCATTTATGTTAGGAGTCTGGTGGTGTAACCCGGGGTGAGTGTCAGGGCTTAGGTGGGGCCTGGTGTATTATTTATCTGGTAACACTGGAGAGAAGACAGGAGGCATAAGGCATTAGAGATGATAATAGACAGTAGACATTACACAGTATACTGTATATAAGACATCAGACAGTATACGTAAGACAGCCAAAAGACATAGTACATTAGACATATGACAATAAACAGAAGTCCTAAGGCATTGGATAATACATTAGACAGAAGACATTAGACAGAAGACATCAAACAAAAGACGACGTAAGGCATAAGACACCAGACACACATCAGACATCAAACGCCACACACAAGGAGGTAGTCACACGTCCCCAACATCAACAAGTGTGTGTCACAACCAACATTATCTCTCCTCCTCTGAGTAATATCTTGTTCGTGGTAATTAAAAAATATTATTACTCTTTTGTTGGTAAATTCTCCTCAAAAAGAAACAAATCAGTCCTCTGAAATAATCCTTATGAAATATGCATGTATGTGTATGTGTGTATGTATGTGTGTATGTATGTATGTAACTCCCTTCATGCCTGTTAAATTAAAGCTATAAAGGCGTTAACTTGGTGGTGTTTTTTATAATGTATACCTCGCCTGAGACTCAATTACCGCCCTTGATGATGCAGTGGGGTGTTGGGTGGGGGAAGAGGTAGGTGGTGCTGGGTAACGGGTGGGAGTGGGTGGAGAGTGTTGGGTGGGAAGAGTGGGTGGTGCTGGGTAACGGGGTGGAGTGGGTGGAGGAGGGGAAGTGGTAGGTGGTGTTGGGTAACTGGGTGGGAGTGGGTGGAGGGGGGGGGTGTTGGGTGAAGGAGATTTTCCTTGGTATTTTTGTGTATATCTTTAAAAACCTAACCTAAAGTATACCTAATCTAACCTAACTCAACCTAGCTTAACTTAACCTAACCTAGCTTAATATAACCTAGCTTAGCTTAATCTAACCTAACTAATCTGACCTAACAAAGCTTAATTTAACCTAGCTTAGCTTAATCTAACCTAACTTAATCTAACCTAGCTAAGCTTAATCTAACCTAACATAGCTTAATCTAACCTAGCTTAGCTTAATCTAACCTAGCTTAGCTTAATCTAACCTAACTTAGCTTAACCTAACTTAACCAAACCAGACCAAGCTTTACCTGATCCAAACTTCAAAGCCTGATAAATTAATCTAACCGTAACTAACCTGAACTAAACTAACCTTAACACTGAAACGAACTCAAGTGGACGTACCAGAGGCAAGGAACCAATCATTGATCGTCATGCCCGTATGTGTGTGTATTTTGCACCCTGAGTAACACACTGACAGGCAGTAAATATTGCCTCACGGATTACCAGCAGGTGGACGACAACACTGACACAGTGCCACCACAACACTGATCTAGAGCAACACAGTGCCACCACAACACTGATCTAGAGCAACACAGTGCCACCACAACACTGATCTAGAGCAACACAGTGCCACCACAACACTGATCTTGAGCAACACAGTGCCACCACAACACTGATCTAGAGCAACACAGTGCCACCACAACACTGATCTAGGAGCAACACAGAGTTACCACAACACTGGATCTTGGAACAACACAGTGCCACCAATAACACTAATCTTAAACAACACAGTGCCACCACAACACTGATCTTGAGCAACACAGTGCCACCACAACACTGATCTTGAACACCACAGTGCCACCACAACACTGATCTTGAGCAACACAGTGCCACCACAACACTGGATCTTGAACAACACAGTGCCACCACAACACTGATCTTGAGGAACACAGTGCCACCCACAACACTGATCTTGAACAACACAGTGCCACCACAACACTGATCTCGAACAACACAGTGCCACCCACAACACTGGATCTTGAGGAACACAGTGCCACCACAACACTGATCTTGAACAACACAGTGCCACCACAACACTGATCTTGAACAACACAGTGCCACCACAACACTGATCTTTGAACAACACAGTGCCACCACAACACTGATCTTGAACAACACAAAGTGCCACCACAACACTGATCTTGAACAACACAGTGCCTCCACAACACTGATCTTGAACAACACAGTGCCACCACAACACTGATCTTGAGGAACACAGTGCCACCACAACACTGGATCTTGAGGAACACAGTGCCAACACAACACTGATCTTGAGGAACACAGTGCCACCCCCCTCACAACACTGATCTTGAGGAACATGAAAGCCACCACAACACTGATCTTGAACAACACAGCTACCACAACACTGATCTTGAACAACACAGTGTCACCACACTGATCTTGAACAACACAGCTCACAACACTGATCTTGAACAACACAGTGCCACCACAACACTGGATCTTGAAATCAACACAGTGCCACCACAACACTGATCTGGAACAACACAGTGCCACCACAACACTGGATCTTGAACACAGTGCCACCACAACACTGATCTTGAACAACACAGTGCCACCACAACACTGATCTTGAACAACACAGTGCCTCCACAACACTGGATTCTGAACAAACACAGTGCCACCACAACACTGATCTTGAGGAACACAGTGCCACCACAACACTGGATCTTGAGGAACACAGTGCCACCACAACACTGATCTTGAGGAACACAGTGCCACCACAACACTGATCTTGGAGGAACACAGTGCCACCAATAATTGATCTTGAACAACACAGTGCCACCACAACACTGACCAAATTGCATAAACAATGAATGGATCTTGAATAACACAAAGTGCCCCACAACACTGATCTTGAACAACACAGTGCCACCACAACACTGATCTTGAACAACACAGTGCCACCACAACACTGGATCTTGAACAACACAGTACCATTGGGCTACTGATCTTGAACAAATACAGTGCCACCACAACACTGGATCTTGAACAACACAGCTCCACAACACTGATCTTGAACAACACAGTGCCTTAACAACACTGATCTCGAACAACACAAAGTGCCACCACAACACTGATTCCTGCAACAACATAGTGCTGCCCACAAACATCTATCTTGAACAACACAGTGCCCACAACACTGATCTTGGAACAGCAGTGTCACCAATAAACACTGATTCGAACAACAGTGCCACCCACAACACTGACTGAACAACACAGTGCCACAACATCATCTGAACAACACAGTGCCACAACACTGGATCTTGAACAACACAGTGCCACCACAACACTGATCTTGAACAACACAGTGCTCCACAACACTGATCTTGAACAACACAGTGCCAACACAACACTGATCTTGGAGCAACACAGTGCTACCACAAACACTGATCTTATAAACACATAGCCTCAACACTGACTTGAACAACACAGTGTCACCAATAACACTTGACTTGAACAACACAGTGTCACCAATAACACCATCTTGGAATTTCCACCACAGTGCCACCACACAACACTGATCTTGAACAACACAGTGCCTCCACAACACTGATCTTGAACAACATACAGTGCCTCCACAACACTGATCTTAGAATAACACAGTGCCACCACAACACTGATCTTGAACAACACAGTGCCTCCACAACACTGATCTTGAACAACACAGTGCCACCACAACACTGGATCTTGAGCAACACAGTGCCACCACAACACCTGATCTTGAACAACACAGTGCCACCACAACACTGATCTTGAACAACACAGTGCCACCACAACACTGATCTTGAACAACACAGTGCCACCACAACACTGATCTTGAACAACACAGTGCCACCACAACACTGGATCTTGAACAACACAAAAGCCACCACAACACTGAT
The DNA here is from genome assembly GCF_018991925.1 of Homarus americanus. Lineage (NCBI taxonomy): Eukaryota > Metazoa > Arthropoda > Malacostraca > Decapoda > Nephropidae > Homarus > Homarus americanus. Next base: position 6,283 of record NW_024718773.1, read on the forward strand.
CTTGGAACAACACAGTGCTCCACAACACTGATCTTGAACAAACACAGTGCCACCACAACACTGATCTTGGAGCAACACACAGTGCCACCACAAATACTGATTCTGAGGGAACACAGTGCCTCCACAACACTGGGATCTTGGAACAACATAGTGCGCCAACACTGATCTTTGGAACAACACAGTGTCACCACAACACTGATCTGAACAACACAGTGCCACCACAACACTGATCTTGAACAACACAGTAGCTCCACAACACTGGATCTTGAACAACACAGTGCCTCCACAACACTGATCTTGAACAACACAGTGCCACCACAACACTGATCTTGAACAACACAGTGCCTCCACAACACTGATCTTGAACAACACAAAAGCCACCACAACACTGATCTTGAGCAACACAGTGCCTCCACAACACTGGATCTTGAACAACACAGTGCCACCACAACACTGATCTTGAACAACACAGTGCCTCCACAACACTGATCTTGAACAACAACACAGTGCTACCACAACACTGGATCTTGAACAACACAGTGCCACCACAACACTGACTTTAACAAATTGCAGTGCCTCCACAACACTGATCTTGAACAACACAGTGCTACCTACAACACTGGGATCTTGAACAAACACAGTGCCACCACAACACTGATCTTGAACAACACAGTGCCACCACAACACTGGATCTTGAACAACACAGTGCCACCACAACACTGATCTTGAACAACACAGTGCCTCCACAACACTGATCTTGAACAACATACAGTGTCAAATACAACACTGATCTGAACAACACACAGTGCCACCACAACACTGATCTTGAACAACACAGTGCCTCCACAACACTGATCTTGAACAACACAGTGCTCCACAACACTGATCTTGAACAACACAGTGCCACAAATACCGATCTTGGAACAACACAGTGCCACCACAAACACTGGAGTTCCTGAACAACACAGTGCTCCACAACACTGATCTTGAATGTCACAGTGCTCTCCACAAATACTCTGACACCGTCAACACAGTGCCACCACAACACTGATCTGAACAACACAGGCTCCACAACACTGATCTTGAACAACACACAGTGCCACCACAACACTGATCTTGAACAACACAGTGTACAACACAACACTGATCTTGAACAACACAGTGCCACCACAACACTGGATCTTGAACAACACAGTGCCACCACAACACTGGATCTGAACAACATAAAGCCACCATAACACTGGGATCTTGAACAACACAGTGCCTCCACAACACTGACTTGAACAACACAGTGCCTCCACAACACTGATCTTGAACAACACAGTGCCACCACCACAACACCGGATCTTGAACAACACAGTGTCTCCACAACACCGGATCTTGAACAACACAGTGCCACCTCTTCCACAACACTGATTCGAACAACACAGTGCCCGCACTGGATCTTGAACAACACAGTGCCACCACAACACCGATCTTGAACAATACAGTGCCACCACAACACTGATCTTGAACAACACAGTGCCTCCACAACACTGATCTTGAACAACACAGTGCCACCACAACACTGATCTTGAACAACACAGTGCCTCCACACAACACTGATCTTGAACAAATACAGCTACCACAACACTGATCTTGAACAACACAGTGCCACCACAACACTGATCTTGAAATAACACAGTGCCACCCACAACACTGATCTTGAGGAACACAGTGCCTCCACAACACTGATCTTGAACAACAGTGCTCTCCAATAAATACTCTGAGATCTTGGAAATAAATACAGTGCCACCACAACACTGGATCTTGAACAACACAGTGCTCCACAAATACCTATCTCAACAACACAGCCACCACAACACTGATCTTGAAACAACACAGTGCCACCCACAACACCGATCTTAACAACACAGTGCCTCCACAACACTGATCTGAACAACACAGTGCCACCAACACTGATCTTGAACAACACAGTGCTCCACAACACTGATCTTGAGCAACAGTGCCACCACAACACTGATTCCCGGAACACAGTGCCTCCACAACACTGATCTTGAACAACAACACAGTGCCCACAACACCGATCTTGAACACAGTGCCACCACAACACTGATCTTGAATAACAACACAGTGTCACCACACAACACTGATCTTGAAACACAGTGCCACCCACAACACTGATCTTGGAACAACACAACACTGATCTTGAACAACACAGGTCACCACAACACTGGACCTTGAACAACACAGTGTCACCACAACACTGATCTTGAACAACACAGTGCCCACAACACTGATCTTGAACAACACAGTGCCACCACAACACTGATCTTGAGCAACACAGTGCCAACACAACACTGATCTTGAGCAACACAGTGCTCCACAACACTGATCTTGGAACAACACAGTGTCACCACAACACTGATCTTGAGAACACAGTGCCACAACACTGATCTTGGAACCAACACAGTGCCACCACAACACTGATCTTGAACAACATTAAAAGCCAACACAACACTGATCTTGAGCAACACAGTGCCACCACAACACCGGGATCTTGAGCAACACAGTGCCTCCACAACACTGATCTTGAACAACACAGTGCCTCCACAACACTGGATCTTGAACAACACAGTGCCACCACAACACTGATCTTGAGGAACACAGTGCCACCACAACACTGATCTTGAACAACATATGCGCCACCACAAATACTGGATCTTGAACAACACAGTGCCACCACAACACTGATCTTGAACAGCACAGTGCCACCACAACACTGATCTTGGAACAACACAGTGCCACCACAACACTGATCTCAAGTTCAAAATACAGTGCCACCACAACACTGATCTGAACAACACAGTGCCACCACAACACCGGATCTTGATGAACACAGTGCCACCACAAACACTGATCTTGGAACAACACAGTGCCTGGCACAACACTGATCTTGGAACAACACAGTGCTTCCACAACACTGGATCTGGAACAACACAGTGCCACCACAACACTGGATCTTGAGCAACACAGTAGCTCCACAAATACTGATCTTGAACAACACAGTGCCTCCACAACATCATCTTGAACACACAGTGCTACCACAATACCGACCTGAGCAAACAGCTCACACGGATCTTGAAACAACACAGTGCCTCCACAACACTGATCTTGAACAACACAGTGCCACCACAACACTGATCTTGAAATCAACACAGTGCCACCACAACACTGATCTTGAACAACACAGTGCCTCCTCGCAACACTGATCTTTGGAACAACAAAGTGCCACCACAACACTGGATCTTGAGCAACACAGTGCGCCATCACAACACTGATCTTGAACAACACAGTGCCACCACAACACTGATTTGAACAACACAGTGCCTCCACAACACTGATCTTGAACAACACAGTGCCACCTCACAACACTGGATCTTGAACAACACAGTGCCACCACAACACTGGATCTTGAACAACACGGTGCCACCACACAACACTGATCTTGAACAACACAGTGCCCCACACAATGACCTTGAACAACACAGTGCCACCATTAACACTGATCTTGAGGAACACAGTGCCACCACAACACTGATCTTTATACCAGTGCCTCCACAACACTGATTCTTGAACAACACAGTGCCACCACAACACTGATCTTGAGCAACACAGTGCTCCAATAACACTGATCTTAAACAACACAGTGCCTCCACAACACTGATCTTGAACAACACAGTGCCTCCACAACACCGGATCTTGAAATACAGTGCCACCACAACACTGGATTCGAGCAACATGCGCCAACACAACACTGATCTTGACCAAATACAGTGCCTCCACAACACTGATCTTGAACAACATGGTTACCCCACAACACTGATCTGAAACAAACACCAGCTCCAATAACACTTGATCTTGAACAACACAGTGGCTTTCACCACAACACTGATCTTGAGGGCACACAGTGCCACCACAACACTGATCTTGAGCAACACAGTGCCTCCACAACACTGGGATCTTGAACAACACAGTGCCTCCACAACACTGACCCTGAACAACACAGTGCCACCACAACACTTGGATCTGAGGAACACAGTGCCATCACAACACTGATCTTTGAACAACATATGCCACAACACTGATCTTGAACAACACGGTGCCACCACAACACTGATCTTGAACAACACAGTACCACAACACTGATCTTGAACAACACAGTGCCACCACACACCGATCTTGAGCAACACAGTGCCACCTCACAACACTGATCTGAGCAACACAGTGCCTCCACAACACTGATCTTGAACAACACAGTGCCTCCACAACACCGGATCTTTGAACAAACACAAAGCCACCACAACACCGGATCTTGAACAAATCACAGTGCCACCACAACACTGATCTTTGGAGAACATGTTCCAATAACACTGATCTTGAACAACACAGTGCCTCCACAACACTGATTTTGGAACAACACAGTGCCTCCACAACACTGGATCTGGAACAACACAGTGCTACCTACAATGACTGATCTTGAGCAACACAGTGTGCCTCCACAACACTGATCTTGAACAACACAGTGCCACCCACAACACTGATCTTGGAACAACACAGTGCCACCACACACTGATCTTGGAGGAACACACAAAGCCACCACAACACATCTTGAACAACACAGTGCCTCCACAACACTGACCTTTGAGGAACACAGTGCCACCACAACACTGATCTTGAACAACACAGTGCTCAGCCACTGATCTTGAACAACACAGTGCCACCACAACACTGAATCTTGAGGAACACAGTGCCACCACAACACTGGATCTTAACACAGCACAACACTGATTCCAACACAGTGCAACACAACACTGATCTTGAACAACAAAGTGCCACCACAACACTGATCTTGAGGAACACAGTGCCACCACAACACGGATCTTGAACAACACAGTGCCACCACAACACTGATCTTGAGGAACAGTGCTCTCACAACACTGATCTTGGAGGAACACAGTGCCACCACAACACTGATCTTGAACAACACAGTGCTACCACAACACTGATCTTGAGGAACACAGTGCCACCACAACACTGATCTTGAACAACACAGTGCCACCACAACACTACCTGAACAACACAAAAGCTACCACAACACTGGATCTTGAGCAACATAGTGCCACCACAACACTGGATCTTGAACAACACAGTGCCACCACAACACTGGATCTGAACAACACAGTGCTACCCACAACACTGATCTTGAACAACACAGTGCCACACTGGATCTTGAATAACACAGTGCTACCACAACACTGATCTTGAACAACACAGTGCCACCACAACACTGATCTTGAGCAACACAGTGCCACCACAACACTGATCTTGAACAACACAGTGCCTCCACAACACTGGATCTTGAGCAACACAGTGCCACCACAACACTGATCTTGAGCAACACAGTGCCACCACAACACTGATCTTGGAAACACAGTGCCACCACACAGCCACTGACTTTGAACACAGTGCCACCCACAACACTTGAGCAACACAGTGCCTGCACAACACCGATCTTGAACAACACAGTGCCACCAGACAACACTGACTTGAGCAACACAGTGCCACCACAACACTGATCTTGAACAACACAGTGCCACCACAACACTGATCTGAACAACACAGTGCCACCACAACACTGATTCTGAACAACACAGTGCCACCACAACACTGGGATCTTGAACAACACAGTGCCACCTCCACAACACTGATCTTGAACAACACAGCACCACAACACTTATCCTTGAACAACATGCCACCACAACACTGATCTTGAGCAACACAGTGCCACCACCAACACTGACTTGAACAACACAGTGCCACCACACTGATCTTGAACAACACAGTGCTCAATAACACTGATCTTGAACAACACAGTCCCACCACAACACTGATCTTGAAATCAAACACAGTGCCACCACAACACTGATTCCTGTCACAGTGCCACCACAACACTCGATCTTGAGGAACACAGTGTCACCACAACACTGATCTTGAACAACACAGTGCCTCCACAACACTGATCTTGAACAACACAGTGCCACCACAACACTGGATCTTGAACAACACAGTGTGCCACCACAACACTGATCTGAACAACACAGTGCCACCACAACACCTATCTTGAACAACACAGTGCCACCACAACACTGATCTTGGAGTAACAGTGCCACCACAACACTGATCTTGAACAACACAGTGCCACCACAACACTGATCTTGAACAACACAGTGCCACCACAACACTGATCTTGAACAACACAGTGTCACCACAACACTGATCTTGAACAACACAGTGCCTCCACAACACTGGATCTTGAACAACACAGTGCCACCACAACACTGATCTTGAACAACACAGTGCCACCACAACACTGATCTTGAACAACACAGTGCCACCACAACACCGGATCTGAGCAGCAGTGCCACCACAACACACTCATCTTGAACAACACAGTGCCACCACACAACACTGATCTGAGGAACACAGTGCCACCACAACACTGATCTTGAACAACACAGTGCCACCACAACACTGGGATCTTGAACAACATATTGTGCGCCACCCACAACACTGATCTTGAACAACACAGTGCTACCACAATGACTGATTCTTTGGAGCACACAGTGCCACCACAACACTGATCTTAACAACACAGTGCCACCACAACACTGGATCTTGAGCAACACAGTGCCAACACTGATCTTGAACAACACAGTGCCACCACAACACTGGGATCTTGAACAACACAGTGCCACCACACAACACTGATCTTGAGCAACACAGTGCGCTCCACAACACTGACTTGGAACAAATACAGTGCTACCAACACTGATCTTGAACAACACAGTGCCACCACAACACTGATCTTGAACAACACAGTTACCACAACACTGATCTTGAGGAACACAGTACCAATACAACACTGATCTTGAACAACACAGTTAAACACAACACTGATCTTGAACAACACAGTGCCACCCACAACACTGGATCTTGAACAACACAGTGCCACCACAACACTGATCTTGAACAACACAGTGCCACCTCACAACACTGATCTTGAACAACACAGTGCCACCACAACACTGATCTTGAACAACACAGTGCCACCACAACACTGATCTTGAGCAAATACAGTGCTACCACAACACTGATCTGAACAACATTAGTGCTACCATAACACTTGATCTGAACACAGTGCCACCACAACACTGATCTTAGAGCAACACAGTGCCACCAACACTGGATCTTGAGCAACACAGTGCCAGTCACAACACTGATCTAGAGCAACACAGTGCCACCCACAACACTGATCTTGAGCAACACAGTGCCACCACAACACTGATCTAGAGCAACAGTGCCACCACAACACTGATCTGAGCAAACATGCCACCACCACAACACTGATTCCTGAACAACACACAGTGCCACCACAAATTGATCTTGGAACAACACAGTGCCTCACACACCGGATTCGAGCAACATGTCAGCCAACACTGATCTTGAGCAACACAGGTGCCACCACAGTCATACTGACCTTGAGTAACACAGTGCCACCACACAACACTCTATCTTGAACAAATACAGTGCCACCACAACACTGATCTTGAGCAACACAGTGCCACCACAACACTGATCTTACAACACAGTGCCACCACAACACTGATCTTGAGCAACACAGTGCCAACACAACACTGATGTTGAGAAACACAGTGCCACCACAACACTGATCTTGAGCAACACAGTGCCTCCACAACAATTGATCTTGAACAACACAGTGCCACCACAACACTGATCTTGAACAACACAGCCACCACAACACTGATCTTGAGCAACACAGTGCCTCCACAACACTGATCTTGGAACAAACAGTGCCACCACAACACTGATCTTGAGCAACACAGTGCCACCACAACACTGATTTTAAACCAAACACAGTGCCACCACAACACTGATCTTGAACAACACAGTGCCAACACAACACCGGGATTCTCACCCAACACAGTGCCACCAATAACACTGATTCCCGGAAACAAACACAGTGCCACCACACAACACTGATCTTGAACAACACAGTGCCACCACAACACTGATCTTGAACAACACAGTTCCACCCTCACAACACTGATCTTGAACAACACAGTGCCACCACAACACTGATTCCTGAGGAACACAGTGCCGCACAACACTGATCTGAGCAACACAAACCACCACACAACACTGATCTTGAACAACACAGTGCCACCACAACACTGATCTTGAGGAACACAGTGCCACCACAACACTGATCTGAGGAACACAGTGCCTCCACAACACTGATCTTGAGGAACACAGTGCTCTCCACAACACTGATCTTGAACAACACAGTGCCAATACCACAACAATGGACCTGTCGCCACAGTGCCACCACAACACTGATCTTCAGCAACACAGCCACCACAACACTGATCTTGAACAACACAGTGCTACCGCCAACACTGATCTTGAAATAACACAGTGCCACCACAACACTGATCTTGAGCAACACAGTGCCACCACAACACTGACCTTGAGCAGCACAACACTGGATCTTGAACAACACAGTGCCACCACAACACTGGATCTTGAACAACACAGTGCCACCACAACACTGATCTTGAGCAACACAGTGCCACCCACAACACTGGATCTTAAACAACATTAAAGCCACCACAACACTGGACGAAGTCACCATGCCACCAAACACTGATCTTGAACAACACAGTGCCACCACACAACACTGATCTTGAACAAACACAGTGCCACCACAACACTGATCTTGAATACAGTGCCACCACAACACTGATCTTATAAACATGGTGCCACCACAACACTGATCTGAGAACACAGAAAAGCCACCACAACACGATCTTGGCAACACAGTGCCACCACAACACGATCTTGAACAACACAGTGCCACCATTGGCCATTGATCTTGGAGGAACACAGTGCCACCACAACACTGATCTTATGGAACACAGTGCCACCACAACACTGATCTTATGAACACAGTGCCACTAATAACATCGATTCTAGAGGAACACATGCCAACAATGCAACAATATTCCGGAGCAACACAGTGCCACCACAACACTGGATCTTGAACAACACAGTGCTCTCCACAAAATACTGATCTTGAACAACACAGTGCCACCACAACACTGATCTTAAACACCAGTGCCTCCACAACACTGATCTTGAGGAACACAGTACCCACAACACTGACCTTGAAACAACACAGTGCCACCACAACACTGATCTTGGCAACACAAGTTCCACAACACTGATCTTGAACAAACACAGTGTCACAACACTGACCTTGAGGAACACAGTGCCACCACAAACACCTGGATCTGAACACAAGTGCCTCTACAACACTGGATCTTGTTACCACAGTGCCACCACAACACCTGATTCCGAGTAAATGCCACCACAACACGACCGGAACAACACAGTGCCTCCACAACACCGGATCTTGAGGAATCACAGTGCCACCACAACACTGATCTTGAACCAACAAGAAAAGCCACCCACAACACTGACCTTAAACAACACATGCCCCACCACTTATCTGAGCAACACAGTGCTCACAACACTGATTCTGAACAACACAGTGCTCTCACCAACACTGATCTTGAGGAACACAGTGCCTCCACAACACTGATCTTGAACAACACAGTGCTCCAATAACACTGATCTTGAGGAACACAGTGCCACCACAACACTGATCTTGAACAACACACAGCTACCACAACACTGATCTTGAACAACACGGTGCAACAATAACACTGGATCTTGAACAACACAGTGCCACCACAACACTGATCTTGAACAACACAGTGCTGCCTGGCCAACACTTTGACTTAACAACATACAGTGTCTACCTTCACAAACATCGACCTTGAACAACACAGTGCCACCGTATAACACTGATCTTGAACAACACAGTGTCACCAGACAAACACGGATCTTGAACAACACAGTGCTCCAATAACACTGATCTTGAAGAACACAGTGCCTCCACAACACGACTTTGAGGAACAAGAGTGCCACCACAACACTGACTTTAACAACACGCAGTGCCACCCACAACACTGATCTTGGAATCAACACGAAAGCTACCACAACACTTGAGATCTTGGAACAACACAGTGTTACCACACTGATCTTGAAATCAACACAGTGCCACCACAACACTGGATCCTTGAACAACACAGTGTCACCACAACACTGGATCTGAACAACACAGTGCCACCAATAATAACACTGGATCTTGAACAACACAGTACAACACTGATCTTGAACAACACCACAACACTGATCTTGGAGGAACACAGTGCCACGGCCAATACTGATCTTGAGGAACACAGTGCCACCACAACACTGATCTTGGTTGCACACAGTGCCACCCACAACACTGATCTGAATGTACCATTAGTGCCTAATAACACTGATCTGAACAACACAGAAAAGCCACCAATAACACTGGATCTTGAACAACACAGTGTCACCACAACACTGATCTTGAACAACACAGTGCCTCCACAACACTGATCTTGAACAACACAGTGCTCCACAACACTGATCTTGAGGAACAAAAACAATAACACTGACTTTGGAGGAACACAGTGCCCCACAACACTTAGATTCCGAACAACACAGTGCCTCCACAACACTGATCTTGGAGGAACACAGTGCCACCACAACACTGATCTTGAACAACACAGTGCCACCACAACACTGATCTGAGGAACATGGCGCCTCCACAGCCACTTATTCCTATACCACAGTGCCACCACAACACTGATCTTCAAACAAACACAGAAAAGCACACAACATCGATCTTGGAGGAACACAGTGCTACCCACAACACTGGTCTTGAACAACACAGTGCCACCCACAACACTGATCTTGAACAACACAGTGCGCCACCACAACACCGATCTTGAACAACACAGTGCCACCACAATAACACTGATCTTGAATAGCCACAGTGCTTACCACACAACACTTGAATCTGAACAACACAGTGCCACCACAACACTGATCTTGGAGGAACACAGTGCCACCACAACACTGATCTTGAAACAAACACAGTGCCACCACAACACTGATCTTAAACAACACGGTGCCACCACAACACTGATCTTGCCCACCACATGCCACCACAACACTGATCTTGAACAACACAGTGCTACCCCACAACACTGATCTTGAACAACACAGTGTCACCCCACACGATCTTACAACACAGTGCCTCCACAACACTGATCTTGAACAAACATGCCACCAATAACACCGTATTCCGAGCAACACAGTGCCTCCACAACACTGACCTTGAACACAGCCACCAATAACACTGATCTTGAACAACACAGTGCCACCACAACACTGATCTTTGAACAACACAGTGCCACCACAACACTGGATCTTGAACAACACAGTGCCACCACAACACTGATCTTGAACAACACAGTGCCACCACAACACTGGATCTTGAACAACACAGTGTCACTCATAACACTGATCTTGAGCAACACAGTGCCTCCACAACACTGGATCTTGGAAACAACACAGTGCCACCACAACACTGGACTTTGAGCAACATTAGTGCTCCACAGCCACCCGATCTTGAACAACACAGTGCCACCACAACACTGATCTTGAACAACACAGTGTCACCAGAACACTGATCTTGAACAACACAGTGCCACCACAACATCATCTGAGGAACACAGTGCCACCACATTGATCTTGAACAACACAGTGCCACCACAACACTGATCTTGAACAACACAGTGCCACCACAACACCGGATCTTGAAACAACACAGTGTCACCACAACACTGATCTTGAACAACACAGTGCCACCACAACACTGGGATCTTGGGAATAACACAGTGTCACCACAACACTGATCTTGAACAACACAGTGCCACCAATAACACTGATCTGAGGAACACAGTAAATACCACAACACTGATCTTGAGGAACACAGTGCCACCACAACACTGATCTTGAACAACACATGCGCCACCACAACACTGATCTTGAGGAACACAGTGCCACCACAACACTGATCTGAACAACACAGGTCACCACAACACTGATCTTGAACAACACAGTGCCACCACAACACTGATCTTGAACAACACAGCTACCTCACAACACTGATCTGAACAACACAGTGTCACCACAACACTGATCTTGAACAACACAGTGCCACCACAACACTGATCTTGAGGAACACAGTGCCACCACAACACTGATCTTGAACAACACAGTTACCACAACACTGATCTTGAACAACACAGTGCCACCACAACACTGATCTTGAACAACACAGTGCCACCACAACACTGATCTTGAACAACACAGTGCCACCACAACACTGATCTTGAACAACACAGTGCCACCACAACACTGATCTTGAACAACAGTGCCACCACAACACTGATCTTGAACAACACAGTGCCACCAAACACTCACGATCTTGAACAACACAGTACACCACAACACTGATTCCGAGGAACACATGCCACCACAACACTGATCTTGAGGAACACAGTGCCACCACAACATTGATCTTGAGCAACACAGTGCCACCACAACACTGATCTTGAACAACACAGCCACCACAACACTGATCTTGAGGAACACAGTGCCAACACCACAACACTGATCTTGAGGAACACAGTGCCACCACAACACTGATCTTGAGGAACACAGTGCCACCACAACACTGATCTTGAGGAACACAGTGCCACCACACAACACTGATCTTGAGCAACAGTGCCACCACAACACTGGATCTTTTTGAACAACACAGTACCAACAACACTGATCTTGAACAACACAGTGCCACCACAACACTGGGATCTTGAACAACACAGTGCCTCCACAACACTGATCTTGAGGAACACAGTGCCACCACAACACTGATCTTGAACAACACAGTGCCACCACAACACTGATCTTGAGCAACACAGTGCCTCCACAACACTGATCTTGAACAACACAGTGCTCTAATAACACTGATCTTGAGGAACACAGTGCCACCCACAACACTGATCTTGAACAACACAGTGCCTCCACAACACTGGATCTTGAACAACACAGTGCCACCACAACACTGATCTTGAGCAACACAGTGCCACCACAACACTGATCTTGAACAACACAGTGCCCACAACACTGGATCTTGAGGAACACAGTGCCACCACACAACACTGATCTTGAACAACACAGTGCCACCACAACACTGATCTTGAACAACAAGAAAACTCCAATAAATACCGGATCTTGAGCAACACACAGTGCTCTAATAACACTGATCTTGAACAACACAGTGCCTCCACAACACTGATCTGAGGAACACAGTGCCTCCACAACACTGATCTTGAACAACACAGTGCTTCCACAACACTGGATCTTGAGGAACATGAAAAGCCACCACAACACTGATCTTGAACAAATACAGTGCCACCACAAATTGACTTTGAACAACACGGTGCCACCACACAACACTGATCTTGAACAACACAGTGCCACCACAACACTGATCTTGAACAACACAGTGCCACCACAACACTGATCTTGAACAACACAGTGTCACCACAACACTATTCAACAACACAGTGCCACCACAACACTGATCTTGAACAAATACAGTGTCACCACAACACTGATCTTGAACAACACAGTGCCTACAACACTGGATCTTGAACAACACAGTGCCTCCAACACTGATCTTGGAGGAACACAAAGCACCACAACACTGATCTTGAACAACACAGTGCCACCACACAACACTGATCTTGAACAACACGGTGCCACCACAACACTGGATCTTGAACAGTCAATAGTGCCACCACAACACCGGATCTTGAACAACACAGTGCCACCACAACACTGATCTTGAACAACACAGTGTCACCACAACACTGATCTTGAACAACACAGTGCCACCACAACACTGATCTTGGAACAACACAGTGCCACCACAACACTGGATCTTGAACAACACAGTGCCACCACAACACTGATCTTGAGGAACACAGTGCCACCACAACACTGATCTTGAGGAACACAGTGCCAAATTTCACAACACTGATCTTGAGCACCAGTGCCACCACAACACTGATCTTGAACAACACAGTGCCTCCACAACACTGGATCTTGAACAAACACAGTGCCACCACAACACCGATCTTGAACAACACAGTGTCACCTCACAACACTGGATCTTGAACAACACAGTGCCTCCACAACACTGGATCTTGAACAACACAGTGCCTCCACAACACTGGATCTTGGAGGAACACAGTGCCTCCACAACACTGATCTTGAGGAACACAGTGCCTAATAAATTGATCTTGAACAACACAGTGCCTCCACAACACTGATCTTGGAGGAACACAGTGCCACCACAACACTGATCTTGGAATGTAACACAGTTACCACAACACTGATCTTGAGGAACACAGTGCCTCCAATAACACCGATCTTGAGCAACACAGTGCCACCACAACACTGGATCTTCAACAACACAGTGCCACCACAACACTGATCTGGAGGAACACAGCCACCACAAATACCGGGATCTTGAACAACACAGCCACCACAACACTGGATCTTGAACAACACAGTGCCACCCACAACACTGATCTTGAACAACACAGTGCCACCACAACACTGATCTTGAACAACACAGTGCCACCACAACACTGATCTTGAACAACACAGTGCCACCACAACACTGATCTTGAGGAACACAGTGCCACCACAACACTGATCTTGAAATAACACAGTGCCACCACAACACTGATCTTGAACAACACGGTGCCACCACAACACTGATCTTGAACAACATCAGTGCCACCACAACACTGATCTTGAACAACACAGTGCCACCACAACACTGGATCTTGAACAACACAGTGTCACCACAACACTGGATCTGAGCAACACAGTGCCTCCACAACACTGATCTTGGAAACAACACAGTGCCACCACAACACTGTCTTGGAGCAACACAGTGCCTCCACAACACTGATCTTGAACAACACAGTGCTACCCACAACACTGATCTTGAACAACACAGTGCCACCACAACACTGATTCTGAACAACACAGTGCCACCACAACACTGATCTTGAACAACACAGTGCCACCACAACACTGGATCTTGAACAACACAGTGCCACCACAACACTGATCTTGAACAAACACAGTGTCACCACAACACTGATCTTGAGCAACAGTGCCTCCACAACACTGATCTTGAAACAACACAGTGCCACCACAACACTGATTCGAGCAACACAGTGCTCCACAACACCGATCTTGAACAACACAGTGCCACCACACAACACTGATCTTGAACAACACAGTGTCACCAGAACACTGATCTTGGAACAACACAGTGCCACCACAACACTGATCTTGAGGAACACAGTGCCACCACAACACTGATCTTGAACAACACAGTGCCACCACAACACTGATCTTGAACAACACAGTGCCACCACAACACTGATCTTGAACAACACAGTGTCACCACAACACTGATCTTGAACAACACAGTGCCACCACAACACTGATCTTGAACAACAGCAGTGTCACCACAACACTGATCTTGAACAAATACAGTGCCACCACAACACTGATCTTGGAGGAACACAGTGTCACCACAACACTGGATCTTGAGGAACACAGTGCCACCACCACAACACTGATCTTGAACAACACAGTGCCACCACAACACTGATCTTGAGGAACACAGTGCCACCCACAACACTGATCTTGAACAACACAGTGTCACCACAACACTGGATCTTGAACAACACAAAAGCCACCTCACAACACTGATCTTGAACAACACAGTGCCACCACAACACTGATCTTGAACAACACAGTGTCACCACAACACTGATCTTGGAATGTTAGCGAAAAGCCACCACAACACTGGATCTTGGAGGAAGAAAGTGCCACCACAACACTGGGATCTTGAACAACACAGTGCCACCACAACACCGATCTTGAACAACACAGTGCCACCACAACACTGGATCTTGAACAACACAGTGTCACCACAACACTGATCTTGAACAACACAGTACACCACAACACTGATCTGGAAACAACACAGTGTCACCACAACACCGGGATCTTGAGCAAATACAGTGCCACCACAACACTGATCTTCAACAACACAGTGCCACCACAACACTGATCTTGAACAACATAGTGTTACCCACAACACTGATCTTGAGCAACATGAAAGCTTACCCACACAACACTGACCTTGACAACACAGTGTCACCACAACAATGATTCCTGAACAACACAGTGCCACCACAACACTGGATCTTGAACAACACAGTGCCACCAGCCAACACTGATCTTGAACAACACAGTGCCACCACAACACTGATCTTGAACACAGTGTCACCACAACACTGATCTTGAGCAACACAGTGCCTTCCACAACACTGATCTTGAACAACACAGTGCCACCACAACACTGATCTTGAGCAACACAGTGCCTCCACAACACTGATCTTGAACAACACAGTGCCACCACAACACTGATCTTGAACAACACAGTGCCACCTCACAACACTGATCTTGAACAAACACAGTGCGCCACCACAACACTTGATCTTGATACCATGAAAGCTACCCACAACACTTAATCTTGAACAAACACAGTGTCACCACAACACTGATCTTGAACAACACAGTGCCACCACAACACTGATCTTGAACAAACACAGTGCCACCACAACACCGGATCTTGAACAACACAGTGCCACCACAACACTGATCTTGAACAACACAGTGTCACCACAACACTGGATCTTACAACACAGTGCCCACAACACTGATCTTGGAACAACACAGTGCCACCACAACACTGGATCTTGAGCAACACAGTGCCTCCACAACACTGATCTTGAACAACACAGTGCCACCACAACACTGGATCTTGAACAACACAGTGCCGCCCACAACACTGATCTTGAACAAATTGCCAGTAGCCACCACAACACTGATCTTGAACAACACAGTGCCACCACAACACTGATCTTAAACAACACAGTACCATAACACTGATCTTGAGCAACACAGTGCCACCACAACAACACTGATCTTATAAACACAGTGCCTCCACAACACCTGATCTTGAACAACACAGTGCCACCACAACACTGATCTTGAGCAACACAGTGCCTCCACACAACACTGATCTTGAACAACACAGTGCCACCAACACTGGATCTTGAACAAATACAGTGCCACCACAACACCGATCTTGAACAACACAGTGCCACCACAACACTGATCTTGAGGGAACACTACAGTGTGCCACCAATAACACTGATCTTAAACAACACAGTGTCACCACAACACTGATCTTGAGCAACACAGTGCCTCCACAACACTGATCTTGAACAACACAGTGCCACCACAACACTGATCTTGAGCAACACAGTGCCTCCACACAACACTGATCTTGAACAACACAGTGCCACCACAACACTGATCTTGAGCAAACACAGTGCCCAAAACACTGATCTTGAACAAATATTAAAGCTACCACATAACACTGATCTTGGAACAACACAGTGCCACCACAACACTGATGGAACAACACAGTGTCACCACAACAGACTGATCTTGAGGAACACAGTGCCCCACAACACTGATCTTGAGGAACACAGTGCCACCACAACACTGATCTTGAACAACACAGTGTCACCACAACACTGATCTTGAGGAATACAGTGTCACCACAACAATGGATCTTGAACAACACAGTGCCACCTCACAACACTGATCTTGGAACAACACAGTGCCTCCACAACACTGATCTTGAGGAACACAGTGCCTCCACAACACTGATCTTGAACAACAACACAGTGCCAACACAACACTGATCTTGAACAACACAGTGTCACCACAACACTGATCTTGAACAACACAGTGCCACCACAACACTGATCTTGAACAACACAGTGCCACCACAACATTGATCTTGAGCAACACAGTGCTCCACAACACTGATCTTGGAGGAACACAGTGCCACCACAACACTGGATCTTGAACAAATACAGTGTCACCACACAACACTGATCTTGGAGGAACACAGTGCCACCAATAACAATTGATCTTGAACAACACAAGCTACCACAACACTGATCTTGAACAAATACAGTGCCACCACAACACTGGATCTTGGAGGAACACAGTGCCACCACAACACTGATCTTGAACAACACAGTGTCACCACAACACTGATCTTGAGGAACACAGTGCCACCACAACACTATCTGAACAACACAGTGCCACCACAACACTGATCTTGAACAACACAGTGCCACCATAACACTGATCTGAGCAACACAGTGCCTCCACAACACTGATCTGAACAACACAGTGCCACCACAACACCGATCTTGAACAACACAGTGCTACCACAACACTGATCTTGAACAACACAGTGCCACCACAACACTGATCTTGAACAACACAGTGCCACCACAACACTGATCTTGAACAACACAAAGTTACCCACAACACTGATCTTGAACAACACAGTGCCACCACAACACCTCGATCTTGAACAACAACACAGTGCCACCACAACACTGATCTTGAGGAACACAGTGCTCCACAACACTGATCTTGAAACAAACATAGTGCCCACAACACTGGACCTTGAACAACACAGTGTCACCACAACACTGATCTTGAACAACACAGTGCCACCACAAATACCGATCTTGAACAACACAGTGCCACCCACAACACTGATCTTGAACAACACAGCCACCACCAACACTGGGATCTTGAACAACACAGTGCCTCCACAACACTGGGATCTTGAACAACACAGTGCCACCTCACAACACTGATCTTGAACAACACAAAGCTACCCACAACACTGATCTTGAACAACACAGCTACCACAACACTGATCTGAACAACACAGTGCCACCACAACACTGATCTTGGAGCAACCCACAGTGCCACCACAACACTGATCTGAACAACACAGTGTCACCACAACACTGATCTTGAGCAACACAGTGCCACCCACAACACTGGATCTTGGAACAACACAGTGTCACTCACAACACTGATCTTGAGGAACACAGCCACCACAACACTGATCTTGAACAACACAGCCACCACAACACTGATCTTGGAGCAAACACAGTGCCACCACAACACTGATCTTGAGGAACACAGTGTCACCACAACACTGGGATCTTGAGCAACACAGTGCCACCACAACACTGATCTTGAGCAAATACAGTGCCACCACAAATTGATCTTGAGCAACACAGTGCCACCCACAACACTGATCTTGAACAACACAGTGCCACCACAACACTGATCTTGAGCAACACAGTGCCACCACAACATTGATCTTGAGCAACACAGTGCCACCACAACACTGGGATCTTGAGGAACACAGTGCCACCACAACACTGGATCTTGGAGCACACAGTGCCACCACAACACTGATCTTGAGCAACACAGTGCCACCACAACACTGATCTTGGAGGAACACAGTGCCACCACAACACTGATCTTGGAGGAACACAGTGCCACCACAACACTGGATCTAGAGCAACACAGTGCCACCCACAACACTGATCTTGAGGAACACAGTGCTACCACAACACTGATCTTAAGCAACACAGTGCCACCACAACACTTGATCTTGAGGGAACACAGTGCCTCCACACACTGATCTTGAACAACACAGTGCCACCACAACACTGATCTTGAGCAACACAGTGCCACCCACACAACACTGATCTTGAGCAACACAGTGCCACCACAACACTGGAATGGACTTGAGCAACACAGTGCCACCACAACACTGATCTTGAGGTCACAGTGCCACCACAACACTGATCTTGGAGGAACACAGTGCCACCACAACACTGGATCTTGAACAACAGTGCCACCACAACACTGATCTTGAGCAACACAGTGCCACCACAACACTGATCTTGAGCAACACAGTGCCACCACAACACTGATCTTGAACAACACAGTGCCACCACAACACTGATCTTGAGCAACACAGTGCCACCACAACACTGATCTTGGAACAACACAGAGCTACCACAACACTGATCTGAGCAACACAGTGCCACCACAACACTGATCTTGAGTAACACCACACTCTCGGGGAGATATTGAATAAGTCAGAATTGTTATCCCCCCAGGCCTTAAGGTATAGTACAAGTGAGACTGTAGTATTCCCTCCAAGAGCCTCAAATTGCAAATAATCAAAAGTTGCATTCAGATTTGCAGATTCAACTTGTCAAAATAAAGATTCAAGTTGAACAAAGAAATTAGAAATGATGGAAAATTCTGTACAGTACCTACAGTATAGTATAGTATAAAATTTTCTTTGTATTGGGTGTTATCTCAGTCACCCTTGGTGCTGTTTAAGTATCTTCTACCTTTATAATAGCAATGCGTGATTAAGTATACACATAATGCAGTCATATTATATATACAGGAAAACTTCGGAACGAAAAGGGAAACTTTAAGAGCTAATCTATGAAACTTTTGGCAACTCGACCACCCGCGAGGTGAAGTGTGTCGTATAAGGTTCTGTGCTAACGTGGAATATTCTCGATTTCACTTTGTTTTAAAGTCGTGATGGTCGTTAAACGCATTAAAATATAAGTAAATTTTATGTTTTTAAAGAATTCTTTAATGTAGAAGTCATTTGCTTGTTTTTGCAGCATAATACTGGGCCATAAGGGTGAGGCAACCACTGAATTGAGAGAAACATATTGGTAACCAGCGCTTTGGTTCTATTTTATTGTTTATGTAGTTGTCAGTTCTTGCTAGTAGTTAATTAGTAGAGGGCTATAATTTCCTAATTTATTTTCATCCGTGAGTTCTGATGTGATAATCATTTCTTGTGGAAATGTTTCGTTTGGTAGATAATTAGGCACCTGGGAGTGCACTAGTTTGTCTTCCCTGCGCCGGCGGTAATGAGGCGGCAGTTTCATTTTCAGCGTGTGTTGTCGCCTGTCCTATATGGACGTATTTTGTGAATTAATGGATAAAGACAACAAGACCCTTCAATTGTTCAAAGACCACGGCATTGTTCCTTTAAGTAGACAGTATTTGTGAAATAGAATTAGGTATGTGTGCCAAGTCTGTTGTTAATTGGAAACAATCGTCATTATTTTCCCGCCATCACAAAAAATCACTCGGCCGCCTGGGCTACATAAGTGGCCGGCTGGTCTCACCCCGCAAGGCGGACAGCCCACCTTCTATCAATCTCCCTGTTTATTTCCTACTTACTAACCTTTATCTTCCTCCTACACCGTCTTCCACCTTCCTGAGCCAATAGGCTCTCTTATCTCCATCCCATCGGATAGGATCGTCCAGAAAAAACCTCAAATTACACCATATCATAGTAAGTTCTTTCTGTTTAATATGGCGGGAGTCTGGGGGCTGTAAGGAAGGTAGGTAAGGTTTGTTGGGCTAGGTTGGTTAAGTCTGTGTTTCATACCCTCTAAGGGTGAGTTAAGTTTATTTTAGAAATAAACAATTTTAATACATTGTCACAAACTACAACGATGTCCACTATAAAAAACTGAAAATTCAGATTTTTAAAAATATTAGTCCTGGCTGACTAATCCACGGCCGAAATTCATCGAAAACGATTTTATAAACTGGATTTTCTCGGTTTTTATAGTGGACACCGTTGTAGTTTGTGCCAATGTGTTAAAAAAAATTATTTCTAAAATGAACGAAACTTAGTGAATATGAAAGGGTAATTTGCATTTTAGCAAGTCAAAATATATTTTTCTAGTGTGTGTGTGTGTGTGTGTGTGTGTGTGTGTGTTTAGACCGATTATGACCTTCATTTTGGCGGAAATTAGCCGTTTTTTTGCCATTTTTCCGTTTGACGTTTTCCGAGAAAAAGGTGGCTGCGACTAAAATACACAAAAACCACGAGAAAAACCAAACCTAACTTAACTGACTCGCCATATGATGGAATCACCTATTTCTTACCTTATTGGCCTGATTGTTGACGTTGATTCTCACTTAACGGGGGTATAGGCAGGCAGCTTCTTGCAAGAACTTATGAAGGACATTACCAGAAGAATCATGAATGAATATATAAGAACATAAGAATGGAGGAAACTGCAGCGGGCCTATTGGCCCATACTGGGCAGTCCCGTTTACACCCAATCCCTATTGCTCATATAAGCATCCAACCTTATTTTGAAGCTATTCAGCGAATTCGAGTTGTGATGTTGGTAACTTGTTCCATTCACGCCTATTTCACGCCTAAATCTAAATTTGTCTAATTTAAAACCATTATTCTGAAGTTCGCTCCTAGTTTGGATAGTTTAAGTACCTTCTGTAATGTCCTTTGAGCAGCCCTGACCCATTTATACACCTCTATCTGTACACTTCCCCTCACTCGTCTCTCGAGGAGTGCAAATTAAGATGCTAACCTGTCTCTGTACTCAAGGTTCCCTAATACTGGGATTAGTCTTGTATTCTCCTCTGAATTCTTTCCAGATTCTATATCCATTCTGTGATACGGTGACCAGAACTGAACTCGTAATCCAGAGTGTGGTCTCACAAGAGCAAGGAATACAGTTTTTAGGATGACATAAGCTGGTCTTGTAACTAACACTCCTTTGTATGAACTTAAGTACTTTATTAGCCTTGTTACAAGCAAAAACATTGTTTACTTGGCTTAAAGGGTTCCTACTTATGTACTCCTATAAATCTCTCTAGCAGTCAGTTCTCTAACAGCATCGTTGTTCATCTGGTATCTGTGGTTTCCTCATTTACATCTCTATACTGAGTATACACATTTGTCACGTTGAATTTCATCTGCCATTTTGCAGACCATTCCCAGAAAAAAATTTGTTTAGATCTTCCTGTGGTTTTGAAGAGTCCTCAAATCCAGATTGAATAATGTCTATTTAGTGTCACTAACAAATTTACTTGTGTTGCTGTCTATGCGATATCTATGTCGTTTATGTATATAATAAATAATAATGGTCCAAGTACTGAGCCTTAGAACTCCACTTGTGACATTGCTCTAATAGGACTTAGTGCCGTTAATACTCTCCTCGCTGTTTCGCATCATGTAACCACGCCCTAATCATTTAAGGATATGCCTTTGATGCCGCAGGCTTCTATACTTTCTAATTAGGCTTTCATTGGGGGACTCTAGCCGAGAAGGCTTTAGCAAATCGAGATATACCACATCATAATTTGCTCGTCCACCGATTCGAAGCAGTGAAAAGAATGTTTAATAGATTAGTTGAACAAAACGTCGCTTGTGAAGCCATGCTGGGAATCATTGATCAATGGGGTGCTTCTCCGGGTGATTTCGAATAGTTTGGAAATGATTGCACTTCAATGGTGCCTACTATTGATGTTAGACTCTCATTGGGCGGTAGTTAGAGGATGATGATCTATCCTTCTTGAAAATCGGTATTACTTCTTTCTCCTCCAGGATTCTGGTACTACGCTGATTTTAAGGACATATTCAGCAGCTTTGCTAAGGGCATACTAAACCACTGCTTATTCCTTTAATACTCTGTAAATATCTCGTGGGACCAGGTGACTTATTAGGAAACTGGTTGTCTATTTACTTTTCGCTGGCTCATTTTACTAGTCACACCTCTCCTTAATTTGTTTTTCACACCTCTCTGAATAAGTCAGTGCATAATTATCTTATGTTTAAATTTTCGGTGGTGAAAACTGTTGAAAAATATTTATTCAAATTATTGCTCATTTCTCTGTCGTTATCAGTGAGCTCGCCGGTGTCTGACCGTATTGGTCCAATCTTTTCTCGTGTTTTAGTTTGATACATTTGGTAGAATCCTTTGGGGTTTGTCTTTGCCTCCCTTGCTATCCTTACCTCATTATTCCTCTTGACTTTCCTTATCTCGGTTTTAACCCTACTCGCCAATACCTTATAATAATCCTGGAGGTAAATTTCGCCCTGGTTTATCCTTCTACCTATATCCTTCCTTTGGCCAATGATGTTCTTTAAATAATTATTTATCCATTTAGGGTCATTGTTGTCTGATCTGAGTTTTTTGTATGGTATGTTCTGCCTTTGTGCATAAAGTAACTCATTATTTAAATTGTCATGGAACTCGGCAATCTCGCATCTCATTATCAGGTCGGTGTCATCTGTCAGTTTCACGGCCAAGCGCGACACCCCCTCTCTCAGCTGCCTCTATAAACTGTCAAAGTTTGCCCTTCTGAAATCTGGTACTTTAGTGGTATTTTCCTTACGTCTGCCCTGAAAATCTAACTGGAATCTAATTTCTTTGTGATTGCTGTTTGCAAGTTCGTTCCCTACCTCGACATTGCTAATGAGGTTTTCTCTGTTCGACAGAACTAAGTCGAGTATATTATTACCCCGGGTGGCGTTCGGTTATATGTTGACTTAGGAAACAGTCCTGGATCATCTCGAGAAAATCCTCTAATTCTGAGTTACCCGTAAGGTCAGTCCAATCTATTTGGCCAAGGTTAAAGTCGCGTACTATACAGACTTTGTTGGGTATGGAAGCCCTGCGCATTTCATCCCAGATATGTCGCTCATTGACTCTATCAAGATTGGGAGGTCTATATATTACTCCTATGTTTAATTTTTCCCTACCGTCGATTAATTCTATCCAAATTGTTTCTGTATTCCGCTCAGTTTTTATTTCCTTATTTATTTCACACTTCCGATTATCCCCGACATAGATTGCTTCTCCGCCTCCTTTCCTGGTCTGCCTATCGGTATGGAACAATTACTAACCCGCAATTTGATACAGGTAGTTCTGCTATAACGCGATAATTGTGTTCTTGTAAAATATCGTGTTATAGAAAATCGCGTAATAGAAATAACAGGGCTTATGGAGAAAATAGGGTTAGGTGCAGATTACTCGAAATCGAAAAAATTTAGTAGTTAGCCTAACACAAAGGATAGCACAGTCTAAATAAATGTTACATTCATATCTAATAATGAAATCATACAGTAAATGTAACACTTTACCTTGAAAAATATGAATGTAACTTGATGGGGGGAGAAGGGTGATTTTGAGGTTGATAACATCGAGCTTCTCTTCAAGTGTTATATCCTTTCTTTTACGATAATCACCGGGAATTCTATCATCAGAACGCTTTTTGGAGATATTCTTCTTTACCATAATCACAGTTAATACCACAAAATTGGAGAAATAGTAAGCAAAAATCGCGTTATAGCAAACAAGCGTTCGCGTTATACAAATATTGTTCCGAATTCATAAATCGCGTTAGAGCAAATTCGCGTTATCAAAACACGCGTTATAGCAGAACTCACTGTATTCGACTCGCGTGAGTCTAGGCTGATCCATGTTTCAGTGAATGCTATTATATCGATTTTTTCGGTACAAATCAAGGCCCTAATATCGTCCATTTTGTTTCTCATACTTCTACTGTTCGCGTAGTAGACATTTAAGTTAGTCGTGTTCTGAGTCCTCCCTTTACCGCGTTAAGTTTTAAACTCCCTGTCTAATTTAGTTTTGTCATCATTCCTAACACTATTTCCCTGTAATCTTTCACTTTGTTTACCCGCTTCCGGAACACTGTGTGAAGGGTAACTTTTTTGGAGTGAGAATTGTAAACTCTTGGAACAATCTACCCGAGAGTGTTGTGTCGGCACCGAGTGTGAGCTCTTTCAAGACCAGATTTGACCAACACTGGAGCAGGTTCAGGTACATTCAGGAGCCGTTTCATGCCTAGTATTTGCCAACGGTGCTTAACAGAGACGTGACCGATCGACCAAGCGGCTAACGAGCCGTTCAGCGGTGAAGAGGATAAAATTAAAGTATTGGTACTCACTGATGAAATTAGGGTAAGAAAATAAAGGGTATACACCAAAACAAATACCTGGTTGGCAATATTAACCGTGTTCATGCTTGTGTGTCGGCCACATACAGAAGATGAGGTGGGGTGAACCGGTTCCTCCAGTAACTCTTGAGATTATATATAAATTTTTCTAGCACTGATGGTTTCTTAGTGTATACAGTACAGTACAGTATGTGAATTATTAATGTATAAATTTTTATCATAATTTCAGTTGTTGGCTCTGATGGTTTTGGCTACACATGACAGCATGCCACTACAGGGAGCAGCGGGGCTCCTACAGCTTACTTGACGGTGACGGGACCGAACAAACTACAGGGTCGGCGAAAGGTAAGGAAGCATAGTTACGTATAGTAGTGGGTCTTATTGCTCACATTTACAGTATACTGTAGTTTGGGTCTTTCATTGCACCGCATGGCTCATTATCTTCACTTAACCTACACTGCATAAACCGAAATTTATTGGTGTTCCTATGTAAGACAATAACTTGTATTGGTAATAACTTGGCCTTGCTATACAACCTTGTCACTCCCACCTACAGCTGATGGGACTGCTGTACCCTGGTCCTACTCTTATGGTGGTGTAGAGAATGGACGAGTAGTCGGTTGGAATTTTTTCGTAAGAGGCAGGTCAGTGGGTAGAGAAAATGATTAAATTCACTGTGGTGGTGATTTTTAAAATAAATTGGGCCAAAAAGTGTAAAAAATAAGGATTAAAGTTGCTAAAAAGTCGCGTGACTGTGTAAAGCTCTGTGATTGGCCACCAAGCAGGAGCCTGGAGGCTTGAGGTTGCCAGCTTGTGGTGTGTGTGTTGTTACCAGCAGAAATACCGGACTTGTGGCCATATACAATGTTGATATACACAGGTATACCTTATTTTTAGGTTAAAATAAATTACTGCTCAAGTATCATGGTGTGTATTTACTTGCTGGCTGTCACAATGAAGCAGAAGACCGATAACTGATGTCTGTATTTAATTTTGTGGAAGGACTATGGACGACCATGGCCAGGGGATGATCAGATGACAGGTGTTATTTAACGTGCTTCATAGCTGGATGGCGGAGTTCTTGATAATACTCTACTATCATAATGACGTTTACTTTTGGTAAATTTTTCATCTGCCTTGATGAACCCTGGAAGTAGTTGTCCAACCTTATCGGCTGAACGGCTCTGTAATAAATATCATATAATTCATTGTGCTTTACTGTACAACACAGTAATGCTATATTGAATATATAAATATTACTAAGCACATAAACTAATCCAATGGATATTAGCTGCCCCATACAACAAATTTCATAGTATAAATATTCCAAACAATATTGGTATTATTTTGGTTTTGGTCATATGGGGAACCTTAAAATTCTATCGGATTAAGTATTTTAAACAATAAGACATTACTTTTAGGGGATTTCTGTCGCAAAACATTTTTTGATCCCGTAACAAAATACAAGTCATAGGTTAGGTTAGGTTATGGTAAGTTATAAGATTAACTTAACATACACTGGTGGGGGAGGAGGGGGTATTAACTCGAAACTGGTGATTGCCGATAGAAGTGAAGGTCTAGATTGTTCATAACACATCACAAACCATCAGAAAAACAGTCTGTATGTCTTAGTACAGGTATGACCAAAACTTAACATTTACCCAATATAGCCTATCTAGAATATAAACATCCAAATACTTATGGTAGTTATAGTAAAATTTGACCCATTAATTAATATAAATGATGATATATCCCAGTGGTTCATTAGTGAATCATCAAAACAATAACAGCACCATGTTGTCATGTTTAGCTAGCACCAGGCATTATCAAAACAAAGTCCAGACAATGTTATTACTTCTAAGCTTACTTGTATCTCCAGCTAGCACTGATATACTCTGTAAATACACTGAAAAAAAAAGAGAAAGTCTACCAGGTAAGAATACATGAGAACTGAGCTGATGTGAACATGGGAGTTTTAATGTCCAAAAGCTGGTCTTCACGGCACTTTTCTTCACTTATGCAGGGGTAGAAATTCACATACGCCCGAAGCGATCAAAATCTCATAAGGGTGACAAGATTTTGCTATTTTGCTGGTCTGGGATGGGCGAGTGAGCCGATGACAGTGGTAAGACACACTCAATGTGTATAAGAGTTTCATATAGAGAATACACTATTAATGCTAGTTATCTTAATTGTATCACCCAAGATGAAGGGATACCCATTTTCTGTATACAGTATAACACTTTACAGCTCCTCCCCGACTTACGACCACCCGCACTTACGACCCGCCTCAGTCGTACCAAAATTTTGTCAAATTACGTATTTCCGAGTCCCAACGTCGGTATACAGACAAAATTTTTGTTTGTAATTCACTTTGAAATGGCTGGCAAGCTTAAAAGTGAGAGTTTTGTGGTGCTGAGAAGAAAAAGACACCCATTTTAGATTTTCTATATTATTTAAGCATTTCCGACTTACGACCTGGATTTGGGTCCCTAACCCCGTTGTAAGTCGTGGAGGAGCTGTACACTCAATGATATAATGTAGTGTGATAAAACTGGACAAATGAGTTGGTGCAATGCCACCTAGAACACCAGGCTGGTTCAGGGATTGTACGACGTCACACGGATACCACAGCTATTCGTGTCAGTGTATGGTAACCGTGCATTGTAATGAATAAACGCAGTCTAATTATGTAGATATACAATTATTATTGACGAATTAATTTCTATACATAATATATAAAGGCAATGACAGCAAAATTTAATACCTCAATGTATAATAGGCTAGAATAAAAACAATTGACAAGTGATGAAAACTGCCTTTCATCAACAATCACACCATTTATCAAAAAAATAATTTCAAGTACATATTCAGATTATCACCGATGCAAACAAGACATCAAAAAATAATAACTCGTACAAAATTTGAGAACCAATTCACACATACTGTACATTCAAAATCAAATAGTAATTGACTATTGTATTAAAGAACAAAGTGAAATATAAAGATATAGTATTTGAATTAGGTCAAGGTTAAAAGTTTATGCATATTCTTATTTTTTTACTCTAACGTTATCATTATTTAACGTTATCATTATTTCTTTTGCATAAATTATACAGTGACCCCTCCGTTAACGAACTCAATCCGTTCCAGAAGGTCGTTCGTTAACCGAAACCATTGTTTCAATGGGTTTTTGGGTAATTGGTTCCAGCTCACCGAAAATTTCCTAAATTCAACAAAAATGTTAGAAAAGTTCACTTACTTTGAGGTGTGTATGTAGAAGGCTCCATGATGATGATGATGATGGGATTTAGAATGGGGGTGGAGGAGAAGGAAGAAGAGAAGGCATTGGGGTGGAAGAGAAGTCACCCCATGGTGCCATTTCACCCATAAAATTTTAGCTCTGGTGTAATTCAAGATTATTTTCTTTAAATCAACACTGCACTGCATTATATATTGTCAATATGTAAAATATATTTCAAAATGACCAATAATTTGCTTGGAAACACAGAAAAAAAGCATTTAGTTGAAGAGAATCTCAAGCAAGATGTTACCTCCAGTGAAAACAGAGAGAGACTAACTCCTGTTTGCTGTGTTAAGAGGCTGGATGCCGTGCATTAAACTAGTCACTTTACCTTCAATTATGTTCAATAATTGTTAAAATGACTAAAAAATTGAATATTAAACTTTTAAAATTATTGAATAGTATAAACTTCTTGATATTTACTAAAATAGTAAGAAATTTAAGCCCTAGAACCGATTAATGTATTGGCGGACTGATACTAAAGCTGGTTGCCCGGTCAGTGCAAGCGAAAACAACATGTTGAGGTCGGTTCGTAAGAAATTCGTTAACCGAATTTTTTTTCGTTAACCGAATTGAAGATCCTTATGGAAGGCAGTTCGTTAATCGAAATTACGTTAATCGAGGTGTTCGTTAAACGAGGGGTCACTGTATATTATTATTATCCAATTGGGAACTACACCAGGATTCAGTCGAAGTTGATCCAATTTGTATGTTATAGTTCGTCCAGTGTGTTCATCGAAATAACTTGGTGGCCGTTGATAATAATCAAAGGATTTAAAGTGCAGTTCACAAACCTTAACACAGCAAGTTCAGCAAGAGATACTGGATATGCAGCAGAATTTAAATTTTGGCTCAATTTTTTTCCAACGTAATGCCTCACAAAGATAACATGTTCTCTCAGCTTTAGTGTAGAAACATTGATGCAATTAAGGCTACTGTCTCCTTAAATGTGTTCAACTCAACGATACAGAAAATAAGGGATGAATGTGGCTTCAGAGCCATAAAGAACATAATACCCAGGACATAAATCAGCTACTGTAAAGTCTCATTTAATCATGAAACAATGTAAAGAAAGATTTACTTTAGTTAATCATTTGGAAGCAAGTTGGCTACTTTTGGGAAACAACTTTCCAAAGTATGCTTGTAATTTTCCCAGTAAGGAACCTGAAGAAGCAGTTGAAGCTCATCCCATGCTTGAACAAGTCAAACTGAGAACTAAACTTTGTGTACTCTTTACAAGAGAAGATTTATATAAATCATAAACTTTTTACTTACTTTTATCCTCTTTGCCACTGATCTGCTCGTTAGCCACTTGGGCGATCGGTCACGTCTGATTACTTTTCCTTTTCATTTATCTTCTTCACCAAAAGATCAGCTCGCTAGCTGCCCGGGCGATCGGTCACGTTTCTGTCACGCACTGTTGGCAAATACTGGGCATGCACTGGCTCCTGAATGTACCTGAACCTGCTCCAGTGTTGGTCAAGTCTTGTCTTGAAAGAGCTCACACTCGGTGCCGTCACAACACTCTCTGGTAGATTGTTCCAAGATTTTACAACCCTCACTCCGAAAAAGTTTGCCTTCACAGTTTTCTGGACTTGCGGCTTCTTCAATCTTGATCTGTGACCCCTTGTGGGGCGAGCGTCCGCCAGCTCCAAGTAAGGACACTCGACTGAGTAGTTCCCCCTGAGATGCTTATACACCTCGACTAGGTCCCCCCTTGCCCGTCTGTAGTATAAGCTAGGCAAGTTCAGGCACTCCAATCTCTCAGGGTAGCTGAGGTGCCGAAGTGCAGGCACCAGTCTGGTGGCCCTCCTTTGAACATTTTCAACCAACAGAGTCCCTAGCATATCTCGGGGACCAGATGGCGAAGCACTTCACTCCTGAAGATCGTTACGAGGGACGGACCGTCTAGATATCTGAACGACCTTCTTATAAGACCCAATAATTTATTTGCGTGGTTTACCTTCTCGCAATGGCCCGAAAACTTCAGCTCATTGTCAACACACACACCTAGGTCCTTCTCACATTCAGTCTCAACTAGTGCAGTTTCTTCATTCCGTTGGGACATATGATGCGCCTCCTTACCGTTGGTACTCCCCAGGTGCATCCTCTTACACTTTGTGACATTGAATCTCGGCAGCCATTTCTTCGACCATTCCTGGAGCCCACAGAGGTCCTTCTGCAGCTCTTCACAGTCTGCTTGGTTCTTAATTTCCCGAAATAACATGGCGTCATCGGCAAACATTTGTATGGAGGAGTGTACAGCGTTGGGCATTAAATCATGTAAGATACTACAGTGTACAGCATCAGGCATGTCATTTATGAATAGAGTTGCAAAATAAAGTTTTTTTTTTTTTTTTTTGCAAATGTTTTTTTTTCCAGATCATTGGTTTTTTTTATCATGTTTTTTCTTAATATCTAAACTTTATATCTTGCATTTTCTACAATATCTTCTGGGAAACATAATTTAAGCTGTAAAATTGGTTTAAGGTGTAATAAAATGAAATTAGGGTTTTTTCAACTATTTATTTATTTATTTAATTAAGCCTAATACATTACGGTATTTTAAAAATCTCAGAAAGGGAAAAAGCCACGAATTATTATTATTATATTAAGACTGAGAGAGATCAGGCATATCATCTGAATCACATGCATCCATGTTTATGGATACTAAAGAATTTTCTGATTCAGAATCAGATATCCCAATATCTTCTTCTCCTTCATCACAATCACCCGTAAAACTTCCTACGTTTATCCTCTTTACTATTTCTTCAGCATCTAAAGCCAAGTTATGAGAAATAAAGATTAATTTCTCAGCTCTGTCATTTGTTAGCCTGTTTCGTTTTACATTGTGAATCCATAATTGGCGACTAAACGACCTCTCGACAGCTGCACTAGTTGGTGGAAGATTTAATGTCGCTGGCTATTCTTCATAATTGAGTGGAGCAGCAGATGCCATTCCACCAGCTGGTAGGTGAAGTTTGTTTCACAGACTGAACTAAATGACTTTGCAAATAAATTTCTTTGAACCTGTAGTCTGACAGTTCCCCCTAAACTTCAGTTTCTTCAGTAAAGGCCAGAGGAAACAAGATGCTATCCCTACCTTCCACTTCAGAAAAAAGAAAAAATTGTCATGTCAGATATTCTGACATTTTTGAATGTTCAAGATATTAAATTGCACCTATACTCCACATTCCTCTTATTTTCTGTAATTCATCAAAATTATGGAGCTCTCAACCATATACAGACTATAGTGCAAATTCGAATTATAAACAATTTTGTTTTGAATTAATATAAAAGCCTTGAAACAATACTTTTGACAACAAAATGAGCCAGATATATTGACATTGAGCACTTTTTATGTCATATATATACTTTTGACTTTTGTGAAAATAAATGGAGTCTTATATTTATAGTTTGATGAATATCAGTATCTGTGTATGAATAAAGCTTACCGATTCTTCTCCAGAGATGTGAGATCCTCTACCGAGGATCAAGTAAGTGTTGCAGCTAGGTGGATGGGCTGCAGTAAAAATTCCTTCTTTTGGGATGATACTCATCAGACATTCTACCTCACTCTTCAGAACAGGACTCAGAAATGTTATCCTTAAATGCTTGTTCTAAGTCACTGAATATTTTGGGTCAATAGACAGGTGTTTATTGTCCTCATCAAATGGCATCTGCTATTGGTTTCAGCAATTTTAAAAACCCATCCAAGGTGACTCGCCTTCAAGCAGTAAAATGCTTCTCCTCCCTCCACTTCCTTCTCTTCTCCCTTCTCCTCCTCCACTTCAAATTCACATCATCATCATCATCATCCGGAGCCTTTTACACACACCTCAAAGTAAGTGAACTTTTCTACCTTTTTTGTTGAATTTAGGCAATTTTCGGTGAGCTGGAACAATTACCCAAAAACCATTGAAACAATGGTTTCGGTTAACGAGCAACCTGCTGGAACGGATTGTTCTCGTTAACCGAGGACCTATATGTACTGACTTTTTGTGAAAATAAGTAGGTCTTTATTTATGGTTTGATGAATATCAGTATCTGATAATATTTGTAGAATAAAAGCTTACTGATTCTTCTCCAGAGATGTGAGATCCTCTGTAACGAGGATCAAGTAAGTTTGCAGCTAGGTGGATGGGCTGCAGTAAAATTTCCTTCTTTTTGGGATGATACTCATCAGACATTCTTCCTCACTCTTCAGAACAGGACTCGAGGAAATGTTATCCTTAAATGCTTTTCTAAGTCACTGAATATTTTGGTTCCAATAGACAGGTGTTTGTTTCATTAATGGCATCTGCTATTGGTTTCGGCAATTTTAAAAACCCATCCTCTATCCCAAAAAATCTCTGAGAGCAATAGATTTCTAACTCTCATCAATAGCCAGGACTTGAGGGCATTTCTTGTTGCTCATACTTTCCATGCAGTGGATTATTGATCCCCATCTGAAAACATCGTAAACTTTATGAATGGTGCTGGAGTCTGGCAGTTGTAAAGTTAAGTGTATACCTATACTGTATAGCCTAGTTAGGACATTTATGATAGTATGTAATAAATCAGAAAAATATAAATTTCATAAAATTTTATTAGTATTATTATTTGTTGGATTTATCAATATATAGTGATTCATCTACACCAGCTTCTGGACCACCCATGAATAAGCATGTATAAACCTTTACCTTTGCTTTTAACTGGAAGTTTCAGTGATTCTGGACTTTGGCATTTTTTAGAATAGCAGTCAGCTTTTTGGGAATTTTTAATAGCCTTCACAACACGTACAGTCTCGCTGATTGTTATCACTGACTTAATATTGGCGTGATCTGTGAATATTGTTGAGTGTAGTGGGCAAGACACCCATATGCCTGTATGTGTGGGAAGTCTTCCTTTATAAGTGCCTGTTTTCTTTCTGTGTTTGAAGCATTATCTGTGCAAATGGCAAGCACCTTCATTGCAATTCAATTTTCAACCATTTGTTTTTATCAGACTTGCCATATATTCTCCTGTATGACTTTCTGCACCTATAGAAATTAAAAAAATTGTGATGGAGATTTATAACCCTGTAGCTGGCTAGCCTATTATTGTTTGTGATATATTATGCATATGCTAAACCTTTTTTTCAGTTTTGTAATTTATTAATTGTTAACAATATATTCATCCCACTTGAGCCAAAGCTTACTAGTGGTGTGTGTGGACAAGTTATCAAATGACCAAGATTAAGAAGAATGGAATTAGCTATTGTAAAACAAGTAACGAGTAATTTAACAATAAAAAGATTTTCAAAAATAAAATTGTTTGAGATATAAGACACCAAGCTAAATTTATTGTTTTTCAGTTTTTGTTAGGTGACACTGACACCATATGAGTGGAGACATGAATGTGAACAAACCTGGTTGCAGTGTTGCCCAAAACAGGCCTGGGCACTGTAGTAACAAAGGTAATGATTCCCTCTATTCCTGCAAACAAATAAAACAACTATTTAACTTCTTTTATATTAAATAGATACTAATGTTAGATTAGAGCAAATGCCAGTAGATATGATGTTTTTATCAAAATGTTATAATTGGTTGTAATTTAAATATAGTAATTAGCTAGATACATCAAATGCTTCATTATATTACCTCATTAGTCCAACCATCACATAGTATTGCCACACTAGAAGCTGCTACTTGTTCTTAGCGTTGTAACAGTAAGTCTCATATACTCTCTCAAGAAGAGAGTTTGACATCACACGGCTAGGAAGTTTAAAAGCTGGCCGCAATGTTTCAAAAAAAATTTTCCACAGTGGTGTTCAACCATTCTTAATGAAATATCCTGTTCCATAAAACAGCTCGAGCTACTTCAAGTTGAGACTGATCCTGTAACAGAAAATAAGTATTAGAGGATAGTTTCAAGTTATTTAGATTTAAAATGTTGGATCAAATTTCTAGACATTTAAAGCTGTGAAACTGTAACTCATTTTTTCAAAATCCATAAATTATACAAGAATGATATTAATCTGCATTATTTTATAATGCTCACGCATCTGTTCTTTCGTCATCTGATCCTTGTATATGTAAGAACTAATTTGGTTCTTCTGGGGTGTTGCTGTAAACAGGGATTTTTTCTCTACTTGTGAGGAGGAACTTATCTTGAAGGAGGATCATCTGGTGTTGTTATTCATTTGAGGTGGAATACGCTTCATATGTAGATGTTGGTGTAGTTCGAAAATATGAACTAACAGGTGATGGTCCTTCTGCACACTCCAAAAACACTACTAGTTGGTTTAGGTGACTTAGCAGGTGTTTTGACATCCATTGCTTTTGGTGAGTCAGGTGACTCACAACAGTTTCTCATCAGAATCACCTTCCTCTGTCTTTTTTTTTTCAGTATTTAAATATTTCAAAGTTTAATGCTGTCACCACATTTATTACATTTTTCAATATGTTTGGCCATTCGTGGTGCCATTTTTGCCAAAAATCAGGCTGCAAAAATTGCATTTTACCTTGGAGTTTGAGTCCTCTGAGATGTTTTTAAAAAGACTGGCCACAGCACTCTTTCTTCCAGGCATACATGTTTAAATAAATTTAGTTTCAAAAAAATATGGCTACTGCTGAATGAGAGACAATGTAAGGTTAAATATAACACTGTCTAGAAAAAAATACAATGCCAAGCCTATACTGTATATAGATTATTCCATGGGTGGAGCAAGAGACAAAAAAGAATGATTTGATAATTTGAAACAAAGTTAATATCATTATTGACAACTTGACAATTATTAGAAATATTGTTACCGTGATGGACATAGGCCTGCTATGTGGGTATAAATGATATGATTGGTTGAGGTAATAGCTTCAATATATGACCAAAGAAAAACCCAAACAGAACTTTTGAGATTTCACACATTATAAATATGTTAGAACTGTTATTTCAAAACAAATGCAGAGTTATGAATTTATTAAATTTGTAAATATTTCCAAGTTACATTAAATTGTTTGAATTTTAAACTAAATAATTTATGATGAATTTAATTGTTAAAATGAGTTTCAAATTTAAAATAAGTAGCCCTCTTCTTATAATTAAAATTTAGATCTTGTATAGCCAAGTTTAATGAAGGCCAAAACTTATGGAAAATAGAAACATTGACTTGGTCTGTTCTGTGCTGGTGGACTATAGGCCCAATAAAATTTAATTGAACCTGCAGATCTAGGGTCATAGGCGTGTGAGAAATCCAATAAACATTAGCTAATGTGT